>NW_007377504.1:50070-77570 GCF_000475195.1 Diaphorina citri
TTAGCTGGAAAGCCGAAAGCAGGTTGTAGGTACAGTATTAGAACCTCAATTATTTCAATTCATTGGGACCGGGGGTAGTTGAAATGATCGAGGTTGAAATGTTCACTTTCTATGATCTTTTCCTCTGATGAGATATGATTATCCTTTGAAAAATTGAAAAACAATGGATTTTGGAGTTTAAATAATCGAGGTTCTACTGTAGGTATGTTTTGAAATACCGAGCTACAGCTTATTAACTTGCTTGTTTTCTGCTTTCCATAGGCTGGTAGGACCACAATCCGAATTTAAGCTAAAACAACAAGCCTTAATTTTGATTGCTTAATTCAAGCTTTAATTATTGGATTAAGCAATCAAAATTTCAGCTTTAATTCTTGGATTAAACAATCTAATAATCTGATTACACAAAGTACCTGCAAAAAGTCCTCAAACCTGACATATTATTTACTGTCCTGTCCGGTACTTTTTGAAGCATTTCACCTCCTCTCTTCCTTTAAAAATACCTACCTAGAAAAATATATATATAAAAAAAACACCTCCACATCTAAAAGCGTCCACCTCCAACATGTCCGAGAAACTTTTGTTTTCCCATTTCCTCTCAAGTTTGTCGACGAAAATGGAGATGAAATAATAATGATAATAAATAAATAAAAAAATAAGAACATTTAATAATAAAACAAAAAGGCCAAAATGCGTGGTTTGGTGTCCCAGGTTACCCGTCCAGACCGAAACCACAATCAACGTTCCTTAACCTCAGTCGGGAACTGGAACATTCAACGTACTATCTCTTCGGGCTAAGACTTCTTCACAATCAAGTTCCCACCTAGGAGGAAAACTACAGCACAACTGATGGTAGTTTTTTTTAACTGCCGTTCTAATGAAAAAGTTCAAAGAGTTGTGAACTATTTACTGTCCTGTCCGGTACTTTTTGAAGCATTTCACCTCCTCTCTTCCTTTAAAAATACCTACCTAAAAAAAACACCTCCACATCTAAAAGCGTCCACCTCCAACATGTCCGAGAAACTTTTTTTTTTCCCATTTCCTCTCAAGTTTGTCGACTCCACAAAAGTCTAAATGGAGCTTTCGATTTTCAGCTTTCCTTTTGTCCGCCCTGAAAAATGACCGAAATAAAACACTTGTGTGTGAGAAGTTTGCAAGTTTTGGCGTTTTCCGAATGGGGTTTCTCTGTTTCATTATTATTCCTTTCGTGTTGATTATGTATGAGAAAGAGTTTACTGTGATGATGGAGATGTAGAAGGGAAAGGAGGACGAGGAGAAGAAAGAGGAAGGGGCGAATAAGAAAGGGAAAAGGAATAGGAAGAGGTGGAGAAGAAGAAAAAGAAGGAAGAGAAAGAGTTTACTGTGATGGTTGAGAAGGAGGAGGAGAAGAAGAAGGAGAAAAAGAATGAAAATTAAGGATGAGAATGGGAAAAGGAGGAGAAAGTGGAGTAGCAGAGGAGGAGGAGGAGAACGAGGAGAAGGAGGAAGAGGAAGAAGGATTTCTAATATCATCTAACCTCTCCAAAGTTAGAAACTTGGCTATTTATACCATTTTATATTTCCCATTCCTATGGTTTGACTTTGTTCACTTTATATAAATGTACAATATGAAAGCTCTTTGGACATTCTCTTCTCCCTATTTTGAGCTACTTTTTAGCCCGTCCTTCCTTTATTATTACGATAGTAATAAAAAAAGGTATAGTGGACGGGCTATTGTAGGTATTTGCTTCGGTGTCTGTCAGTCGGTCGGTCTGTCTGTCCCCATAGAAGGACTTATCCAAACCTGGTCGACCTATAAATCAAATTAAAGGTCTTTTTACCAGGAGCACCGTATTCAGGATTCTTTTTAGTAGTTTTCTTTTCCATCTCCTTGTTATTCTGCGTCTCATCTTCCTCTTCCTCCTCCTCCTTGTCTAACGATTTCTCGTCTCTCTCTATTTCTTCTTTTTGCCCGATAAATATTATTTATTCTCTTTCTTTATTCTCAACTTCTTTTTCTTCTCATTCCTCTCTTCCTCCTTGTTTTTACTCCTCTCCGTTCTCAATCTCCACCTCTTCCTCTTCTCTTGATCCCTTTTTCTCACATTCGTCTCATGTCTAGTCAGTCTAGTCCTCCTCCTCCTCTTTCTTTTCTTCTTCTTTCTCCTCCTTCCTCATCTTCTCCTCCTTCTTTATCTTCTTCTATTCGTTAATCTCTAGTTGTCTTATCTCTCCTCTTCCTCCTCCTCCTCCTCCTCCTCCTCCTCCTCCTCCTCCTCCGCTTTCCCTTGTTTTCTTCTGTTCCTTTCTCCCTTGTGAAAATTGGAATTCTCAGAATTGGGTATGGAGAAATGCTTAAAGCTGCGGTGCTCAAATAAAAGTAGATCTTATTCACAATACCACGTTCGTTGTCCTCATTGAATATAAAACAGTACTTGATGTAAACGTAAACCCACTCTCCTTTAGGGGATTTCAAGAGATCAAAAAAGTAAGGCGAGGTAAGATCAAGAATGTCGGTATTATTCTTTGAATTAGGGTTGAGCTGTGTCCACACATAGTCGACGCCGTCGATCGGAAAGGAGAAAATGGAGAAAAAAGAATGGGAAGGAGTAGAATTGTAAGAGAAGGAGAAGAATGAAAATTGAAAAATGGGACAAAGAGCTTGAGAAGATCAAGAAAGGGAGAGTATGAGAAAGAAAGAGAGAAAAGAGGAGAAGAAGAAGGAAGAGCAGATTAAAATTCAAAATATCTAAATCCATTCCTGTTTTCTGTTGTTTTAAATGTTGTATGTAATGTATTAGTGTATTACAGATACATAATTACATATGATATGTAGGTACGTATTGTACGTAAATAAAGTGGTGCAGGATTAGTCAAACCTTACATAGAATCAGAAATAGACATTAAAAGTAAGGGTGTGGCACCGCAATGTATTTATGGCACCACAAACGATTTACTTCTGGTACCGCAACCTCTATCATTGCTCAGAACCAGGGGCTTTTACAGTCCGGTGCAAATTCTAACAATAGGCCCCACATAAGTTCATACCAATTGTTAAACAAACAGAAAAATGAAGTGATCATATTTTTCAAAAAAAAAAAAAAAAAAAAAAAATTATCGTTTTTTGGCTTTATGGTTTTCTGGACAAAATTTGCACCACCATTTTCGTGATCCTGGTAAAAAGACCTTTAATTTGATATATAGGTCGACCAGGTTTGGATAAGTCCTTCTATGGGGACAGACTGACAGACCGACAGACAGACCGACACCGAAGCGAATACAATTGTCCGTCCACTATACCTTTTATTATTAGTAAAATAATAAAGGAAGGTCGGACTAAAAAGGGGGACTGGAAACGGGGACATTATTTCGTTGGGAGTAATGGCGTCACCACACTTGCTGCTATACGGGCCCTCAGAATAAGAATAATCTCAGAGTAAGAATAACATAGAGGGAGCGTTTGGGACCAAAACGAAAGACACTTTTCAAATAGAAGATTATATCAGCTGATTTGGTACCAGTGCCGGACCATGAATAATTTGCTGGGTAGGATGATTTTTACAGAAATTTTGAAACATTATTTCTGCTTTTTTACGAAACTTTTACTTTTAACAACTTCTAAGTAAATTCGATGGGTATCTCATCTTATTTATCCATTATCAACTTTAAAAATTCATAAAACCATTCAGAAATTGGAAATACAGACCGGGACTGCAAAATGTAAACAAAGATTTCAATAATTTTCCACCAATGAGAGAAGAGTAAAGTCATGTGACTAAACAATTTTGGTTAGTCAGCTGTTCGTGAACTGTCCTTCGACCTTGTAATGTAAAAAGACCCAAACGCTCCCTCTATGTTATTCTTACTCTGAGACTGGAATCCATATAAAATAGGATTTTAGAGATATTTTCCTTTCTTTAATAGAAACGATTTCCCCTCTTTCAGATGGAGCGCCATCTTGGATTTCCAATGGTTTACTACAGTAACTACCACAGCAAAGGGCGGGGGGGGGATATTAATATGAGCTTCAGAAAAGGGGAAATCATCAAAGTTTCCGAAACGAAAATACCTCCAAAATTAATAGGCGATTTTGTTCCAGCAGCGACTCCAAACTCGGACGTAGAATTTGATCTACAATTCGACCTTGACAATGGTGAGAAATGACCTTGCCAATAATGTGCAAGGCCGGGTTCACACTACACGAGGAAATGAAATGACATTTGAATTTTGAATTTATATTAGGTACATGAATTAAATTTAATACCTGAAGTGTGGGTATGATGTCATCAGATTTTTAACTTTCCTTAAAGCCCGTTCCCACTACTTGTCTCATGTCATTTGGGAAAAAAATCGTGTCGTGTGTGATGGAACACTCTTATTTAAATTACATTGCCTCTAGGACTCGGAGAAAATCGGATGAAACTCACGAGAAGTGGGAACGGGCTCTTATCCTATAGGAAAGAAAGAATTTTTTTCGACCAAAAATTGGCCGCCGTGAGCGGCTCAGGCTCGGGACAAAATTTCAAATACGTATTCCGGAATAAATACGTATTCCGCAAATGTAATAGAAAGTCGTGTGATGTTCGCACCAGATTTTTTTTTCTTTGGTTTAATCCTGTGCCCTAAATCACCAAAGTATGGAAAAGTATTTACAATTCCATATTTCGATATGATTCGTCCAAATTCAAAATTCTGCTTTTCAGTCCCTAAATCGAAGCGAGAAGGAGGACATTATAGGAGAATACTAGCTATGCAGAAAACGAATTTATCTGGTTAGGACAAAGTTCGCCTAGGGCGGGAAATTATTCAAAGAAATGTAAACATAGGTACTACAAAATATTTAAACAAGGTTTTTTATTTACATACCTATGTTTAAACTATACCTATGAAATATATAAAACCTTGTTTAGACTGCGGGAGTAAAGGGACTTTTCAGTCTCATTCTGGCAGTATAAACAGGGTTTATTCTATTCTATTCTATTCTAAATTCTGAGTCACTCTTTTTGAAGAAATTTGATATTCTGATTCCATCTTTTAGAACATCTTTGAAAGTTTGATTCCATTTGTTTGAACATCTGATTCCTTCTTTTTGAATATATTTGAAATTCTGATTCGATGAGTCCACCCTGTTTCCACGCGACATAACACCAGCGGGTAATAACATTGAGCCTTATGTTCCCACCTAGAAATAGGTACAATAGAATCTAGCTTTAGAATATACATTCTAAATTCTGAGTCACTCTTTTTGAAGAACTTTGATATTCTTATTCCATCTTTTAGAACATCTTTGAAAGTTTGATTCCATTTGTTTGAACATCGGATTCCTTCTTTTTGAATATATTTGAAATTCTGATTCCATGAGTCCACCCTGTTTTCACGCGACATAACACCAGCGGGTAATAACATTGAGCCTTATGTTCCCACCTAGAAATAGGTACAATAGAATCTAGCTTTAGAATATATACGAGTAGAAAAATCTACGTAAGAAATATCAGCATCGTCGTCTCAGTTATTGCAATAATTTACCCACGCTCTCGAGCTTAATATATAGCTCAATTCTTGCTCTAGAATTTGACCGATACAATTTTGCAATATTCATTTCGAATTTTGCAAAAGTTATGACTAAACTCATGAGTCTTATGACGTAATGTTACAAACAAAAAGCCTTTGAAAAAATTAATAATTTTATTAGAATTTCCTCAGAAACTCTCACACTCCCTCAATATTTACAACCAAAGTCTATTTTTAAACCACAATAGTAACATTTCAAACCGTTAAACCACATCTGGATAGACTTATTGGGTCGTAACTTTAAACCAGAAACCGGCAAGGTCGAATTGAACGTAAAAACCATTAACTGGACAGGTCGATAAAGTTTAACCTAGCAGTTCTTTTCCTATTTCTAGATTTTCTAGTCAATCTAGGCCCACGGATATGTCTATAAATCTTGTGAAAGAACGAACAAAGGAGGAGAAAAAGAAGAAGAAGGGGGAGGAGGAGGAGAAGAAGAAGAAGGAGAAGAAAGGGAAGAAGACGAAGAAGAAGGAGAAGAATGAAGGAAGCTAGGTATGTAGGTACATAGAACAGAGAAAGATAGAAAGGTAAGTTTTTGAAAAAAAAAAGGGTATTCTTTTCTTTAGGCATACCTACATGGAATGGATTTATTTTATTAAGAGATAGAGGAAGGAATTTGAGGGATATGGGAAAAAAGAAAGATGGATGTGGGGAACACAGAGAGAAGGAAATGGTTGTAATTCTAACAAAAAGGAAGAAGAATGGGAAAAATGGAGAGGAAAAGTTTGTAAGGAAAAGTTACACAATAGGAAGGAGAAGAGAAGAAGAAGAGGAAGAAGAAGAGGAGGAGGAGGAAGAAGAAGAGGAAGAAGAAGAAGAGGAGGAGGAAGAAGAAGAGGAGGAAGAAGAAGAGGAAGAAGAAGGAGAAGAAGAAGAAGAAGTAAAAGAGGAATGTAGAAGAAGAAGTAGAAAAAGAAGAAGAGAATATAGATGAAAAAAGTAGAAAAAAAAGTAAAAGAGGAATGTAGGAGGAGGAGGAGAAGAAGAAGAGCATTTGAGTAAGAAGAATCTGAAAAAATAGGGGGAAGAAAGAAGGGTGTGTACAAAAAGAAGAAGGAAGAAGCGGAAATAAGGCATACTAGGTATGTATAAGAAATGAAAGAGGAAAAAAAAAGCCATAGGAGAGAAGTCTTAACGACAACATTAAACAAACCCCTATCCCTAAACTCTCCCCTATCCCTAAACCGTCCCCTAAACCCCTACGACGTTCTACCATCTCTCAAATAGTGGGGATGTCCATGCATATCCCCATATGTTGGGGACTATATACAGGGTTGATCATAAACAAAGGAACACCGAAATACGGCTGAAGTGGTTAAATAATAGAACAGTTGCGCTTACTTGGGTGATGTTTCAAAGTCATAGAGCAGGAAAAATGAGGACCAACGGAATTTTTCTTTTTCTCCATCTTCATTGATTTCTTTGCAAGTTTTTTGTTTTTATTTTCATTTCTAGATTTTTATCTTTTTTTAACTTTTTCGTCCTTTCATTTCCCTTTTGTTATAGCCTTGTGATATTTTTTTACTCACCCTCCCTGCAATGAAGTTTTTGGTAAGTTATGCTATGACTGGAAAATACTTTCAGCAATTTTCTGTCTTTATCCTCTCTCTTTTCTCTTGAAGACACCTCAGTGTAGTGGTCAAAGGGTTACCCTAGTACACGGGACTTTATCCTCAAAGTCCACAGAATCAACTTGACATGATTATTTAAAAGTCCAAGACAACAAGGAAATGTTGCAAGTAGGACATCTATTTTTGAGCCTCAAAAAAAAAAAAAAAAAAAAAGTGCACTTTAAAATAATCTCAGACTTCTAGATCCCGAGATAAATCGATTTGAAAAATACCGGTAAATCGTGAACTTTGACGTCACGGCATTACGCTTCCGTAGGGGATGACGTCACATCAAATGTCCCGAGCAAAGCTCCCTCACAGACAACACATTAATGTGTTTGTGCGCATAGGTACTTTTCTGAGCATTTCTTTCTGCTTCTCCGCAAGCGCGCTTGCATACGGGCGCTACCTAGCGAGGCAACTGCCTGAAGTCTGACGTCACAACATTACGCTCCCGTAGGGGATGACGTCACATCAAATGTCCCGAGCAAAGCTCCCTCGCAGACAACACATTAATGTGTTTGTGCGCATAGGTACGTTTCTGAGCATTTCTTTCTGCTTCTCCGCAAGCGCGCTTGCATACGGGCGCTACCTAGCGAGGCAACTGCCTGAAGTCTGACGTCACATATCTTTGAACTCGTTCTTGAGACACCCTGTAGAGAACATTAAGATTATTGATAATGTGTTCTTCCTTCTTGACTTTAATGTTATGTTCTTTCTTCCTTTAGGATAGTAAAAGAGAGAGGGGGTGAGGAAGAGAGTTTGGGAGAGATAGATAGACAGAGAGAGAGAGGGAGGGAGGGAGAGAGAGGGAGGGAGAGGAAGAGAGAGAGAGAGCTCAGTAGGTACATTATACCGCTGTAGTCTGGCTGTATCCAGACTTAAAAACAAAACTTAGGGACTTTTTTTTCAAGTAAAATAAATATGTACCTACACAAAAAACAGAACAAAGTAAAAAAACAAGGATAAGGACGATTTTAAAGAAAATGGAGATGAAAAAAAAATAATAATAATAATAATAATAAATAAATAAAAAAATAAGAACATTTATAATAATAAAACAAAAAGGCCAAAATGCGTGGTATGGTGTCCCAGGTTACCCGTCCAGACCGAAACCACGCTCAACGTTCCTTAACCTCAGTCAGGAACTGAAACATTCAACGTACTATCTCTTCGGGCTAAGACTTCTTCACAATCAAGTTCCCACCTAGGAGGAAAACTACAGCACAACTGGTAGTTAGTCAGTTCTGGATTCGCCTTTAAAGAAAACAGATTACTCTCTGAGCTGCGAGCGAAAAGAAAATAAATTTCATCAAAAATTCCTCTCCACACACATACTCACATAATGTGAAGCAACGGCGGGGGTGGAAACAAAACGGACGGGTAGTGTGAGCAGAGATATGTCTCAAGAAAATAAAGGGGTGGGTAGGTATTAAATGGTGGTCTTCTACCATCTGCTTATATATAATTATGTACCATGTAATCTATTGTAGGCAATTCAATGTTTTTTGAGTAGTAAAAGATAAGGTGTAGACGTGTAGATAATCGAAGAAATGGGCAACATTTTGGTTTTCTTTTGTGTTGCTCGGGCCTCGACCACTCTGCCAGCTTGCCTTGCAGAACCCTCCACATGTCGCATACAACACATTCCCCGTCCTTCCATGGCCCAAGAGACATTCCTTCAAAATCTAAAGGTCGACCGGCTGTCGATCGATGTCCAGTTGTTCAGTGAACCAACCACACTACTTCGACAACATACTTTCTCCTCGTTGATCGATGCCGGGCGGTCGACTATGTTTGAATAAACCTTAAGATTTCATAAATTTTAACAAAGTGAAAGATTTCATAAATTTTAACGTATCGAAAAAATTACCTAGCTAATATTTAAGACAATTTATTCTCTTGGTTTCAGACGCCACTGATGGCCATTCTCGGCCTCTGTACGGCCATTCCAGTACCGGCCGGCCTGTTTGCCAAACCCTCCGTCTATAGTGGTTCTCAAAATTCTGTCTCTGCCAGTGGCGGCTCCAGGGGGGCCAACTTTAAAATCTTCTATTTCTCTAATGCCATCACCCCCCTTCATACAGTCACCAAGAGCCAGTTCCATACTCAGGATGAGCTAGGTAAGAGATCTGGGTGACATTGATAGGTTTAGTCACCAATGTTACCATGCTCGGCGTTGCTTAGCTTTAGTGTCCGATTGGGAACAGTTTATGGGGAAAGTCTCAGTAGGCACCTACCTACCTACCTAATCTAACTAGGTAGGTACTACCTTGAGTTCTTTGAAGTGAGATAAAGTGACCTAACAACCAATCGACTTAACACACCTACGTATAGAGCTGTTAAAGCACATAACATGGGTTTCTTTTGTGCTTAGCACATTGCATAGCCACTTAGCCACATTAGATACCAGGCGTTCATACAATTTTACTGTTTTAAATGTACTAATAGCCAGTCTAGTTAGCTTGGCTTTTAAACTCTAGGCCGCGGGTTCAATTCTTGCCCGGGGCGTATTTTATCCTAAACGGATAATGTTCGTTCTCGGAACATCTTTCTTTCTCCTATCTTCATTCTCTCTTCGCTTTCGGGACGATAAGACCTCTTCCCTCTATGGGGGTGGAAACAAAACGGACGGGTAGTGTGAGCAGAGATATGTCTCAAGAAAATAAAGGAGTGGGTAGGTATTAAATGGTGGTCTTCTACCATCTGCTTATATATAATTACTCGTTCTTATAATATGTACCATGTAATCTATTGTAGGCAATTAAATGTTTTTTTGAGTAGTAAAATATAAGGTGTGGAAAATCGAAGAATTGAGCAACATTTTGGTTTTCTTTTGTGTTGCTCGGGCCTCGGCCACTCTGCCAGCCTGCCTTGCAGAATCCTCAATGATGGGGCCACCGTGTCTCCACATGTCGCATACAACACATTTCCCGTCCTTCCATGGCCCAAGAGACATTCCTTCAAAATCTAAAGGTCGACCGGCTGTCGATCGATGTCCAGTTGTCCAGTGAACCAACCACACTACTTCGACAACATAATTATTTTCTCCTCGTTGATCGATGCCGGGCGGTCGACTATGTTTAAATAAACCTTAAGATTTCATAAATTTTAACAAAGTGCTTCATATACTCTTCCACAGCAAAAGTTTTCATATCGAAAAAATTAGCTGACATTTAAGACAATTTATTCCCTTGGTTTCAGACGCCACTGATGGCCATTCTCGGCCTCTGTACGGCCATTCCAGTACCGGCCGGCCTGTTTGCCAAACCCTCCGTCTATTTCTCCTCTAATGCCATCACCCCCCTTCATACAGTCACCAAGAGCCAGTTCCATACTCAGGATGAGCTAGGTAAGAGATCTGGGTGACATTGATAGATTTAGTCACCAATGTTACCATGCTCGGCGTTGCTTAGCTTTAGTGTCCGATTGGGAACAATTTATGGGGGAAGTCTCAGTAGGCACCTACCTAATCTAACTAGGTACTACCTTGAGTTCTTTGAAGTGAGATAAAGTGACCTAACAACCAATCCACTTAACTACACTTACGTATAGAGCTGTTAAAGCACATAACATGGGTTTCTTTTGTGCTTAGCACATTGCATAGCCACTTAGCCACATTAGATACCAGGCGTTCATACAATTTTACTGTTTTAAATGTACTGATAGCCAGTCTAGTTAGCTTGGCTTTTAAACTCTAGGCCGCGGGTTCAATTCTTGCCCGGAGCGTATTTTATCCTGAACGGATAATGTTCGTTCTCGGAACATCTTTCTTTCTCCTATCTTCATTCTCTCTTCGCTTTCGGGACGATAAGACCTCTTCCCTCTAACAAAGCAGAAAAAAGCTCATCTCTAAAGGGAATTCAGCTAATAAATAATATATGTTATTGTTATTTTTTTCCACTAAAAATAATCCACCGTTTTCTCTTCAACAGGCCAATACTCGTACGGGTACGCCGACGACCTGTCGTCGAAAACCGAATCCAAATCACTCGACGGCATAACGCACGGATCCTACTCTTATCTGGACTCTAACGGCATCGTGCAGAGCATAATATATGTTGTTGTTATTTTTTTCCACTAAAAATAATCCACCGTTTTCTCTTCAACAGGCCAATACTCGTACGGGTACGCCGACGGCCTGTCGTCGAAAACCGAATCCAAATCACTCGACGGCATAACGCACGGATCCTACTCTTATCTGGACTCTAACGGCATCGTGCAGAGCGTCAACTACATTGCCGACGACGTGAACGGATTTCGAGTGGCCGCCTCCAATTTGCCGGTCGGGCCGGCCGCAGTGGCGGTAAATTCGGCCGCAGTCCCCGTGCCGCAGGGGCCTGCAGTGCCGCTGGTTCCTTCAGGTAAGAGTGTAAAAGGTTGGAGAGGAGGGTAATATTACCTTATTTATTTAGGTAGGTAATTATTTTCGGTACCTACCTAATATTACTTTATTTTTTTATTCATTTTAAGACTGGTTTGCAATGTTACCTACCTACTTTTGTTGGGATAAAATACTCCAACCCGTAGCTATTTTAGTGAACCTAGAGCTCTTTAGAGTTTTAGAGGCCCTAGGGGGCCTAGGGGGTCCAAAAACATTTTAGGTGAATATGTAGGTATAATTTACCCCAAACTTTCGTCACCATCTTGGAAGAAGATCAACTCGATTTTTCAAAATTGAAAGTCAAGTTGCCTGACAACTCAATTCCTTCAATTTTTTCACCCCCCTCAGGATCACCAGTGGGGGTGCACGATCACCATCTGTCCGAACCAGAACCTATCTACGCCCCTGTCCAACCCCATCCTGCCCTGTCAGACCCGATGCAGGCTGGATTCCCCTATCAGCCTCACCCTGGATATTTGTCTGGAGCCGCCCCTGGGTTCCATGATATTCGCCCTCAGTACGATGTAAGTGGGGGATTTTGAAAACGTTTGGGGTTCACATTTTTTTTTTTTTTTTTTTTTTGCGTTCATGATGCTCGAGCAATTGTCCCTTTATGTTCGATCATGTGAATTTTTTCCGGTCGGAAATCTAGGGCCGTTGAAGACTTTGAACCAATTAGACTCTTTTTTTTCTGAAGAGGTTTGATATAGGGACCTGTAACCAAGGAAATCTTATAGTCCCTAAATATTCTCCTCCTACTTCTTCTTCTTCTCCTTCTTCTTCTTCGTCATTTTTTTTCTCCTCCTCTGTCTCTTCTATTGATATTCGCTCGGTCTTCCTTCTTTTCTTCCATTCCTTCTGATATTCCATGTGTATGGTATTTTGTTGTTTCTTGATCTCATCTTCTTGCCGGGGGCTACCAAGATCCAAAATCTTTGCCATCAGTTCTTTCAGTTCATGAAAATTCTATTTTCTCTTTGGGAAAATTTTCGAGACTTTCCGGTCTTTCGTGGAATTCAAAAGAGACTCAAAACAGACGCTTTGTTAGTTGGGGACATCTTGAAAGTTTGTGAAGTTTGAGGTAAAAACTGACCTTAATAATACCCAAGGTATCTAAGTACTGTAAAATGTAGTTCTGAAGATTGGAATCTCTAGCATTTGTTTGAGTTCACAGTCGGGGGGTGTCTACACTACAGTCGACCCAATGCTGAGCTGCAGAGGTCTTATCGTCCCGAAAGCGAAAAGAGAAGGAAGACAGAATAGGAGAAAGCCAGGCGTTCTGAGAACGAACATTATCCCATCAGGATAAATTCCGCCCCGGGCGGGAATCGAACCCGCGGCCTAGCGCTTACAAGGCAGACGCGCTACCAACTAAGCTAACTAGGCTGGTCCTTGCATCAAATATTATAATGATGTAATATTTCAGTTCTAGTCATTCCAGACGAGGGAATAAGTAAAACTAATAAACAACCCCACCTACACAAACAAAGCTAATTGGTTGCCAGGGAGAGTACTGTAAACAACTTCTTTCAAAACAACATTTTGAACAAGTCAGCGAAGAAAAGTGGAGGAAAACATTTCTTTTCTCGGAAATCCACTCTCAAAACATCACAAATCAAATCAAGAACCGTTTTTCTTTGCTTTCCTTATTTCTTCTTTTGTCTTTGTTTCTTTCTTTCATTTTTCCTTTTTTGTTTTGTTCCCGAGGTGCTTTTTGTGTTGCTAATAAATAGTTATTTGTCACCTCTTTGCTTTGCTTTTTCGCAAAGTGGCAATCTGCTATACAGTAAGCTTTGCAGAGAGCTTGTATTTTACTCCTCCAATACCTCAAAGACTAGTAGCTTTTGTAGTGAGAATAGTCCTCAGTAGCTTTTGTAGGATTTGTGGAAAAAAGAGGGTTTTTTAAAAGCTTCCCACGTGACTTTTTGCCATAAAATTCTTTTTGAGAGAAAACAGACGTTCAACTAAGACTTGTGAGAAAACAGAGGTGTATCCGTGAAGTCTTCCCAACTTTTTTTGAATGCCATAGAAACCTTTTGATTTTTTGAGAGAAGTGTAAACTGAAATCAGTATCAGTCTTGCAACAGACCATACTAATATCATTTTGAACCACCAGAACAAGGGTAAAATAAAAATGGTGAACGAGACAGTGGACTATCATTTCACCTACATGCCCAAAAAGAAGTTGGACATTTTGAACGAGAAATTGGTGAAAGCCTACTTGAAAAAATGGTAAGTTGAACATTCTTAGACATAAGTTTATTATTCCATTCCATGGAGAACAAACGTCTGACTGGGGGACGTTAAATAGGGATTATACCAGCCTGAATTTCCCTTGCTACAGGAACAGCAAAGGTTGAGTACTAAGGGCATCCACTCGTAAAATTTTTGCAGCCAAAACAAAATATCAGTCCAAAGCTATCTCCTTAAGACTGATTGAGAGGCTGACGAAAAACACCGAAGCTGTCTGTACACGGGAAAAAGTGGAGAAGAAAAAGAAGAGGAATTTATAATTATTATGAACCTGATAATCTAGCAAAAAGCTTTGTTCTGATTGATTCAATTCCAGGGGTCTGGAGGGCCGAATTCAGAGTCAATGTTTCACGTTCAATGAGTCTGTCCATCATCAGGACATGAATCGCTTCCTCGAGGTAAAAAAAGACCCACCTAACTGCCCTATGGATCCTCGAATGCAACTCTCTATACTAACATGCCTTCAGGCACACTACATTTGTCAAGGGTTTAGGCATTGCCTTGCCCTTGGGATCAATTTAATTTGAAGAAACTCATTTACTGATGAAAATTTGTAATGAAACAATAAAGTAGATGTATTTGGTACTGCTTCTTCTCTCTGTGATGGGGAACTTCTTCACAACTTTTGCGGGTATCACAACTTTTGCGGGTATCACAACCTTACTAAGTGCCTCATTTACTAAAATTCTCTTTTATTGGTATCATCATTTTACACTGGTTAATGCCGCCACTGGTCGGTACTCGATTAAAGTAGCGACTCAACTGTCGTGAGGCTGAGTGCACTCCGAACTTCAAGCACAGAGCCGAAAAATCTGGTATGAACATCACACGACTTTCCTTATCCTATTGAATGATGCTTATTTGAGTGTTCTTTTACCCTAACTTTTACAATATCTCTAACCGTTTTGTCGGTATAGCTGAAAACCGCCAAAAAACGGTCGAAATCTGTCCAAAAGCGGTCAAAATACCGCCAAGCGCAGCAACCATCTCAACCAAGTTTTATGTTGCATCCTTGTCACATTTGTGAACTACATACCCAATTTCAAGTCTCTAGCTTATACCGTTCCCGAGATATTGTTTAATTACACCGAAAACCGCCAAAAAGCTGTAAAATGTCGCTAACCGTTGCACCGATCTTATAACCAAAAGTTTCGTGTCGCATCCTTGTCATATTTGACACTTTGATAGCTACGTACCAAATTTCAAGTCTCTAGCTCTTACCATTCTCGAGATATTTTGTTTACAGACAGACACACACACGGACCAATGGCTGAAACTTTGTATTTAGGCTCTGGGGACCTCAAAACGTGTTTTGTCACAAAAAAACTGACCCGATTACATTATTTTCCTTCCTATAGGATAAGGAAAGTAAAAAACTTCGATCCCACCGGGAGTCTAACCCGGTACCTCGGGTGTGCAAGCCGAACTATACCCATGTATTCCGTCTGGCACTATATCGCACCCTCCGTGACTGAGTGCACCCAGCAATGACAACAAGCTTCATATTATCGGATTGGAAAAACTCACGAGGGACGACGGGGCAGGAGATCCATGGCTATAATTGCCAATTAGTCTTAATATTGTCTTCTTGCATCCAGTTTTGTCGCACCCTTTCCTTCCTTTCTTCTTCCTCTTCTTCCCCTTCAATTCTTCTTCGTCCTCCCCTCTTCTATACTCTCTCCTACTCTACTTTCTCCTCCTTCCCTTTCTCCTTTTCTCCCCTCCTTCCTGTCATTTTTTCCCTCCCAACTTCCCTCCTTTTTTTTCCCTCAATTTACATTGGTTGTGCAATGTTTTTAAGGGTTTTCTCCATCAGTATTAAGCTATTAAGTATGCAGTATGCACTCTTCAAATCTTAGTACAAAGTGATGCGATGTTTTTTTTTTTTTTATGTCTAAATGGTTCATTATTATTAGCACTCAATTCAGACTAAAAAAAAAAAATAGATGTATTTCCCCCTCCCTTACTCCTTTTCTTTTTCCCTCTATCTCACTCGCTCAAACAAAACTCATAGAGAGAGAAAGAAAGAGAGAGAGAGAGAAATAACTAAAAAAAGGCAAGAGATGAGAGGAAGAAAAAGTTGGAGAGAACTTTTCAAAAATTGTAAATGTACGTAAATGAAAAAGACGAAAGTTTCGTAGAAATTTTCGACAAAAAAAATTGTCAAAGTTATTATTAACTTAATATAAAAAGCGAGAGAAAAAAGATGAATCAACAATTCAACAGACTAAATGGAACTTTCGATGAATTAATGCTGAAAACTGAAAGGCTCTTCTGAAAATTCTGCATAAAAATAATATTATTGTTCGTCCCGAAATCGAAAGAAGAAGGAGGATTAAATTCGCCACGGCCGGAAATCGAACCCTAAAGGTAGGGTTTACAACTTACAAGGCAGGCGCGCTAAACTCCAAGCAAAATACTAAGCTGATCCAGCTCCTATTAATTAAAAAAAAAAAAAAAAAAAAAAAATTCAAGACCCTCAGTCTCATCCCAGTAGTATAAATGAGGCATATTCTATTTTACTTAGTAGTATAAATGAGGCATATTCTATTTTACTTATGTATCCGATTGTATTCTTTTTTCCAGTGTTGTCAAATGTGACGTCACTAACAACCTACTCATACGAAGCCAAATATTCAAGGTCTCAGCGTCGGAACAGGAAGGCGACGTTGCCAAGTTTCCCCGAGACCCAGAGCAGGACAATAACTTTGCTTACGTCATTGTGAATTCGAACAGTAAACAGGTGGCAACACTGGTGCACCAGGCTGGATGGAATCAGGAGGTAGTAGAATGAGCGAGGAAAGAGATCAGAGGGAGGGGAGGAATAGAGGAGGGGAGGGGATGAGATAGAGAGAAGGGTAAGAAATAGAGGGAATAGAGAAAGAGCCGCGCTGGCCGGGAATCGAACCCAGCACCTCCGGGTTGAGAGTCAGTGCTCTTGACCACTCGGCCACAGAGGTGGGAGGCGCTATTAACCTAATTTACATCAGAGGCTCAAAGGCTATCAAGCAACGTGTTAATTAAATTAAACTTCTTAGAACTTATTTACCACCTTTGTGTCCGAGCTCTTCAAATTTTCATCTCCGAAAGACTTAAATTAATAAAGTTCAAAAGCTTTTCGTGAAAATAATGGCTTCGGAGAATTTTCTCTTTGGAAAATTCTATTTTCTCTTTGGGAAAATTTTCGAGACTTTCCGGTCTTTCGTGGAATGCAAAAGAGACTCAAAACAGACGCTTTGTTAGTTGGGGACATCTTGAAAGTTTGTGAAGTTAGAGGTAAAAACTGACCTTAATAATACCCAAGGTAGGTATCTAAGTACTGTAAAATGTAGTTCTGAAGATTGGAATCTCTAGCACTTGTTTGAGTTCACAGTCGGGGTTTCGAATTTCTAAAGTTTTCCATTTTTGCATCTATAGGTATGAAATTATGAGTGCAAAAGAAAGTGCCTTGAAGTACCTACCTATCGCAAAGCGGTGCAGAGGTACAATCTTGCTCGCCCCCACCAATTTCCGGAGTCTGGCCTACAGTAAAGGACAAAAATGAAGCTCGAGGGGGGGGGGAGAACCGCGCCCCCTTGATCCCCTCACTAAATATAACCCTGTTGCCTACTCATGTAGGTACTTGAAACTTGAAAAGAAGCCACCTTACCAGTACCTACTTCAATATTAGTATTTTTACAATCTTCCCAAGAGCCACCATCGATAAAAATGCTGAGTTTCTGTGGAGGGAAAAAAGTTTCTAAACAGTATCTACTAGTTGTTGGGAGGGAAAAAATAAATAACCCTCTTTTATTTATCAGTAAAACTAGAAAAATAAACTGCTGGATTACTTCACAATGGTGTAAAAGAAGAAGAAGAAGAAGAAGAAGAAGAAGAAGAAGAGGAGGAAGTGTAAGCCAGCGGGTTTTTTTGACAGAGGGAACTGTAACTGCTAAGGTCTTATCGTCCCGAAATCGAAGAGAGAAGGAAGACAGGATAGGAAAAAGCCAGCCGTTCGTCGCTACTCATCCAATCCACTCCAGACAATAAATGATCACTGATTAGCTGATTACATTTGGAGTGGATGCGTGGTTGGCATCGTCAAACTCTCAAACGTTAAAGCACCTCCACAAAAGAAAAAAAAAAAAATGCATCTTTTTATTTTTAATTCATTTTCAGATGGTAGCTACACGGACAATGCCGACGTTCTTCAAGCCGACCCCGCCCTCTCGCTACTCATCCAATCCACTCCAGACGATAAATGATCACTGAAGACATTTGGAGTGGATGCGCGGTTGGCATCGTCAAACACTCAAACGTTAAAGCACCTCCACAAAAGAAAAAAAAATGCATCTTTTTATTTTTAATTCATTTTCAGATGGTAGCTACACGGACAATGCCGACGTTCTTCAAGCCGACCCCGCCCTTCACGCCCCCCTGACTTCACTCCCCTTAGCCACGCCCCCTCACACCTACCCATATGGGCATCAGTATCATCATGTATCCGCCCCCAACGTAATGACCCAATACCACAGTCAGGATGAACTGGGACAGTACAGTTATGGGTGAGTCTATACGGCGTCAAGGACCAAAATATTACTATCCGGCCCGAAGGACCAAAATATAAAAGTACTATGTATTTGGTACGAAGGACTAAAATAAGTACCCAGGGGAACGTAGCGTAGGCTAAATTTTAGAATTTTGGAAACAATTGGACGATTTTAAAACAAATGAAATTGACCAAGTTTTTTTTTTTTTTTTTTAGCTTATTTAGCTTGGAGGGTAACGCGATAATGCGTCTACCTTGTAAGCGCTAGATCGCGGGTTCGATTCCAGCCGAACTTTATCCTAAACAGATAAGGTTCGTTCTCAGAATTTCTAGCTTTCTATCCTGATTTCTAGCCTGTCCTCGTTCTCTCCTCAACTTCGAGACGATAAGACCGTTGTAACAGATCTCTACCATAGCAAACGTCTTGAGAGAGAGAGAGAGAGAGAGAGAGAGAGAGAGAGAGAGAGAGAGAGAGAGAGAGAGAGAGAGAGAGAGAGAGCTTGTAAGCGCTAGATCGCGGGTTCGATTCCAGCCGAACTTTATCCTAAACAGAGATAAGGTTCGTTCTCAGAATTTCTAGCTTTCTATCCTGTCCTCGATCTCTCCTCAACTTGGAGACGATAAGACCGTTGTAACAGATCTCTACCTATATCAAACGTCTTAAAAGAGAGAAAGAGAGAGAGAGAGAGAGAGAGAGAGAAAGAGAAAGAGAGAGAGAAAATTATGTTTACCTATATTAGATATTAGTGCTTTATTTAGACTGTCGAATTAGGACATGTAGTCCCATTATCTCAACAGTTTAATATTGCACCACTTTATTTATTTAAATTATAAAGTACAAAATGGTAGGTAACAAATAATAATAATAATAATAATAATAATAATAATAATAATAATAATAATAATAATAATAATAATAATAATAATAATAATAATAATAATAATAATAATAATAATAATAATAATAATAATAATAATAATAATAATAATAATAATAATAATAATAATAATAATAATAATAATAATAATAATAATAATAATAATAATAATAATAATAATAATAATAATAATAATAATAATAATAATAATAATAATAATAATAATAATAATAATAATAATAATAATAATAATAAATAACCGTAACCGTTTACCCGTGATTTTAGGTCGTTTTAGGTGATCGGTATTCGGTAATAGTGAAGCAAACGCCCAAATTCCAAGGGTAGTAATGTAGATATCAAAACAATTTATGAACCAATTTAGTCGTAAGATACTTTTATGATTTTTATGAAAAGGGTAGGGTACTTATTGTTTTATGATCTTTTCATTTTCTTTTATCAGTTTATGAGCTCTTATGACTGTCTGGAAGTAATCTAATGACACTCGGGTGCAAATTTTTTGGCACAGTTTATTTCCTCTGATGTTTAATTTATTATACCTACCTACTTTTTGTGAGACTTTGCCTATCAAATACAAATACAGAAGATACTTGTTTAGACTGCGGGGGTAAAGGGACTTTCCAGTCTCGTCCTGGCAGTGTAAAAAGTTCTAGACATTCAAATCTATGTAGATTTATTCAATTTGATCCGAGATAGCTCGGATTTTTTACAAGTGAGTGTACAATATTTCAGATACTATCTATTGTACATCTAACCTAAATTTTTCATCTGCGAAGTAATCTAATAACACTCGGGTGCAAATTTTTTGGCACAGTTTATTTCCTCTGATGTTTAATTTATTATACCTACTTTTTTGTAAGACTGTGCCTATCAAATACTTGTTTAGACTGCGGGGGTAAAGGGACTTTCCAGTCTCGTCCTGGCAGTGTAAAAAGTTCTAGATTGAAATCTATGCAGATTTATTCAATATGATCCGAGATAGCTCGGATTTTTTACAAGTGAGTGTACAATATTTCAGATACTATCTATTGTACATCTAACCTAAATTTTTCATCTAAGTTCATAAAAAAAAGCATCTCCCTCTTTCAAATCATTCTTGTTTTGAAATTTTACGAGTGTCCGCCCTCCTTTTTGTCTGAAAATGTGCAAAAATGTAACATAGGTACCTACGTAGTACGTAGATAGTATAAAAGTGGTGCTTTATTAAGACTGTCAGCTTAGAAAAAAAGTCCTATTATTTGCTAACAGTTAGGAGCACCTTCTTCAAATCTATGTAGATTTATTCAATATGATCCGAGATAGCTCGGATTTTTTACAAGTGAGTGTACAATATTTGAGATACTATCTATTGTACATCTAACCTAAATTTTTCATCTGAGTTCATAAAAAAAGCATCTCCCTCTTTCAAATCATTCTTGTTTGAAATTTTACGAGTGTCCGCCCTCCTTTTTGTCTGAAAATGTGCAAAAATGTAACATAGGTACCTACGTAGTATACGTAGATAGTATAAAAGTGGTGCTTTATTAAGACTGTCAGCTTAGAAAAAAAGTCCTATTATTTGCTAACAGTTAGGAGCACCTTCCTTTATTATTTCAGATATGCGGGAGGTCCGTCCGCAAAGACGGAAATCAAAACCCTGGACGGCGTCACCCGCGGCTCTTACTCCTACATCGACGCGAACGGCGAAGTTCAGAGCGTCAACTACATATCCGACGCGACGCACGGATTCCGCGTCTCTGCGTCTAACTTGCCGAGCGCGCCCTCTGCCGATCACGACTCGAACCATCTCACGGAAACGCCCGAAGTGGCTCGGGCGAAGTCGTTGCATTTCGCCGCCCACGAGCAGGCCCGAAGGAAAGTACTCGTGGCCTCCGCTTGAAAATTTGGAAATAAAACTGATTTTGAAGGATTTTATAGATGGAAGAAGACACGGATTTATCGTGTTGTTTTATTTTCCATTCCGCGGTTTCAGGCATTAAAGAGAGAGAGAGAGAGAGAGAGAAAATAAGATTTGGTAGATTTTTACTTTCGATTTTTTTTTTTCACATTTTATCAGAAATATGAAAAGTTCATTCCAAATTTGTGCAATGTTTTTAAGGGTTTTCTCCATCAGTATTAAGTATGCAGTATGCATAGGCTTTGGGCCAAAAAAATTATGGTCACCCTAAGTATGCACTTACATTAAGTCATAACTTTTACGAAGTGCGAAATCCAAAGTGAATTAAGGAGCGCGGTAGCGCTCCGCCCCGCCAAGTCAAGAAAGTTTGATAGAATACAATCGCGTGCTACTGACGTTCACCGCTTGACGAATAGAGGTTAAAACCCGTGTCACTAAAGACCTAACAGGCCAGCAACTCACTATCAGGTGTCAGATAGACCTGACAGACGGACTTTATCAGTCGCACCTGTCAGGTTTACCTGATGGTGAGTGACTGGCCTTAAACAGTGACCATAAACCCCCTTTAAACAAATAATGAAAAAGAAGACATCTCTTGTTCCTCGCACAGCTTCTGCTAGACAAGGAAAGCGACAACCTATACAAGGAATCAAGTACAAAGTGATGCGATGTTTTTTTTTATGGTCTGGGTCTTCCTCTTTTATTTCTAAACGGTTCATTATTATTAGCACTCTATTCAGACTAAAAAATAGACGTATTTCCCCCTCCCTTACTCCTTTTCTTTTTCCCTCTATCTCACTCGCTCACATGCCCGCTCCCTATCTTCATCCTTTTCCTAGTTTCTCTCTCTCTCTCTCTCTCTCTCTCTCTCTCTCTCTCTCTCCTGGGCGGCTGGCACGTTGAATGAACTGGTTTACAATGGATCACTGAAGTTGAGCATTGTTTCGCATGCTTGTTATCCTGATGAGTGACCATGACCATCCGAACAATCGCGTGCTACTGACGTTCACCGGTTGACGAATTGAGGTTAAAACCCGCGTCACGAAAGACCTAACAGGCCAGCAACTCACTATCAGGTATGAGATAGACCTGACAGACGGACCTTATCAGTCGTACCTGTCAGGTCTATCTGATGGTAAGTGACTGGCCTTAAACAGTGACCATAAACCCCCTTTTAAACAAATCATGAAAAAGAAGACATCTCTTGTTCCTCGCACAGCTTCTGCTAGACAAGGAAAGCGACATAATCGCGTGCTACTGACGTTCACCGGTTGACGAATGGAGGTTAAAATCCGCGTCACTAAAGACCTAACAGGCCAGCAACTCACTATCAGGTATCAGATAGACCTGACAGACGGACCTTATCAGTCGTACCTGTCAGGTTTACCTGACGGTGAGTGACTGGCCTTAAACAGTGACCATAAACCCCCTTTTAAACAAATAATGAAAAAGAAGACATCTCTTGTTCCTCGCACAGCTTCTGCTAGACAAGGAAAGCGACAACCTATACAAGGAATCAGAGAGAGATGAATTCCTATTCCGTCTGTTTGAGCATTGCTGTCTGGGGGGTATGTGGTGTCAATATGAAGATTCTCTAGAACCCTATCTGACAGTTACCAAACTGTTGTACAAGAATTTGATCAGGTAAGAAATAGGGGCCAAAATAGTTGTGAGAAACAGGGGAAAAAATAGTTTTTTTCCAACCACCTAACCCTAGCCCTTATTGTGGTCAAGTAAATCATAAAATTTAATGCCTCGACTGGGATTGAACCCACACCCTCCTGTTTACCAGGCAAGTGCCTTGATTCTTCCTCTTTTGAAGCCCCTTTACTTCCAATGCCCTCTTCTTTTTGAGGTATATTTTTTGTTATTCTTATTTACTCTCACTGTACAAGAATTTGATCAGGTAAGAAATAGGGGCCAAAATAGTTGTGAGAAACAGGGGCAAAAATAGTTTTTTTTTTTTAGTTTTTTTTTTTCCAACCACCTAACCCTAGCCCTAATTGTGGTCAAGTAAATCATAAAATTTAATGTCTCGACTGGGATTGAACCCACACCCTCCTGTTTACCAAGCGAAAGCCTTGATTCTTCCTCTTTTGAAGCCCCTTTACTTCCAATGCCCTCTTCTTTTTGAGGTATATTTTTTGTTATTCTTATTTACTCAGTCTCATCCCAGTAGTATAAATGAGGCATATTCCATTTTACTTATGTATCCGATTGTATTCTTTTTCCAGTGTTGTCAAATGTGACGTCACCAACAACCTACTCATACGAAGCCAAATATTCAAGGTCTCAGCGTCGGAACAGGAAGGCGACGTTGCCAAGTTTCCCCGAGACCCAGAGCGGGACAATAACTTTGCCTACGTTATTGTGAATCCGAACAGTAAACAGGTGGCAACACTGGTGCACCAGGCTGGATGGAATCAGGAGGTAGTAGAATGAGCGGGGAAAGAGATCAGAGGGAGGGGAGGAATAGAGGAGGGGAGGGGATGAGATAGAGAGAAGGGTAAGAAATAGAGGGAATAGAGAAAGAGAAGAATAAGAAATAGTGCATAGGCGAAGAGATAGAGAGTAGGGGAAGAAAAAGAGGGAAGGGGAAGAGATCAGAGGAGAGGGTAAGAAATAGAGAGGAAGAGAAGGTAAATAAGGAAGGGAAATAATTAGAGAGGAAAGGTGAAAGAGATAGAAGAGAAGCGAAACAAAGCCGAAACGAAAATTTGCAGTCAAAAAAGGAGAGAGGGAAAAGAAAAAAAATGTGGTAATATGTAATAATTGGAAATGACAAAAAATGGAAATGAATGAAAATGGCATGACCATTAAATAAAAAAAAAAACCTACGCTGAAATTAAAATGTGAAAAATAATAAAGGCTAATTTGATTTGCATATGACACATTTAATATTCAAACAAAATTGTTTATCAAAAATCAATCAATCATTCAAAATAAAATACAATATGGAAATGAATGAAAATGGCATGACCATTAAATAAAAAAAAACCTACGCTGAAATTAAAATGTGAAAAATAATAAATAAAACAGGCTAATTTGATTTGCATATGACACATTTAATATTCAAACAAAATTGTTTATCAAAAATCAATCAATCATTCAAAATAAAATACAATATTGGAGAATAAATAATTGAAAAGAAAAACTAAAAAAACAAACAATATTTTATAATACAGTCACTACAATGAATCGATTTATAAAGCAAATCGTAGAATTGAAATCATATTTGGTATGTGAGAAAATGTCCTGATTTACAAAGTAAAATCAGTAAAATATTTCTTGGTAGTGTACAAATTAAAAACAAAAATAGTAAAATGCCTAAGTATAATGATAAAATAACAACTAAACTTAAAAATGACAGTAGATATAGCTTGATAAAAATAAAAATAACAAACTTAAATTGAACGAGAACAATTTAAAGCAGTCTCTTTAAAATGTTAAAATGAAGTGAGATTTAAATAATAAACTAGAATAATTGAGAATGGAGGCGTTAGATGGACGTCAAGACACGGGATGCGCCCTACCGATCCCGAATGGTGGATTTGACCTCTACTCGTTTTCGCATCATTTTCTCCTGCGAAAGTTTCTTCTCGACTTCGAGGCGCAAATTTTCGATGGTCGATCGCTTGAGAGTGCCGGGGATTTTGAAAATTTGCTGAAAAAGGAACAGGGGGGAAAAATCAGTCGATTAAATTACTTCTTACTTCCTATAGAAAAGACCTGAGTGAAACGGGTTTATCAAAAGATGATGTTCATAACCGAGGCAACTGGAAACTGTTGTCTGATGAGAGGCATACTACGGGATGGGCATGCTACGACACAGACCACAAGCGTCCAATGTAGCAGTTGTTTCATCGCTACGAAATATTAGTAAAATGCCTCAGTATAATGATAAAATAACAACTAAACTTAAAAATGACAGTAGATATAGCTTGATAAAAATAAAAAGTAAAAATAACAAACTTAAATTGAAGTAGAACAATTTAAAGCAGTCTCTTTAAAATGTTAAAATGAAGTGAGATTTAAATAATAAACTAGAATAATTGAGAATGGAGGCGTTAGAGCTATGTCCAACGGCTGAGTCCAAATAAGGACGAAACACGTGTCTTGGGCTGCTTAGTGATTTGATCTGGTTTCGTTGTATAACTCATGTAGTGATTTAAAGGATAAATGTTAAATATATATATAATTATTGTTACAATTATTGTTACAATCTTACATACAGTTCATAAAAAAAACTTTCAATAAAAATGTCTTACTTGACTAGTTCTGATAGGACGTCTATATCTCGCACCACTCCGGTCAGAGTTTTCGTGTAGTAATCGCTGAAAGTAATAAATGTCCCGCAACGGGTAATTTGTTAAGAAAAAAAAAAATAAAAAATAAAAAAATAAAAATGTCTTACTTGACTAGTTCTGATAGGACGTCTATATCTCGCACCACTCCGGTCAGAGTTTTCGTGTAGTAATCGCTGAAATACTTGTTGATGACGGACCGAAATATCCAATAGGTGTTCTCCTCGTGTTTGGTGACCAATAGGATAAGAGCTGCGATGTAGTTCAAACCCTGGGGAGGAGAAAGATATATTTCATTAGAATAGAATAGAATATAGTTCAAACCCTAGAGAGGAGGAAGATATGTGTATTTCATTAGAAAAAAATTGATTGAGGAACAGGTTGAAATAAATAAAAAATAAATAAATAAAAAATAATAATAAAAATGGAGCAATGCAACGGTTCGCCACAAAAAAGAAAGAAAAAAAAAATGCCAGTTAGTAACTCAAGTTACTAAATACTTGTTGTTTGCAAATATCAGGTTATTTGACTGCTAGGTCTTTTTACCAAATACTTTACTTTTACTAAATACTTTACTTTGAGTCACTTCCTCTAGTTACTAACCAAGTAAATTACTAACCAGAAGCTCCGTATTACACAGGGAATGACTCAAAGTTACCAGTTACTAATCAGTTTCTCAAAGTAACCAGTTACTAATCAGTTTCTTTTCAATAACTTTGTGTGCAGATGGGCTTAATGTATTTCAAAACTCCCATCGGTTTAACCAAAGATTTTTTATTTCCACCCCCAAAACCCTTTTTATTACAGAGAAAAATTTTCTTCACCTATTTTTTTTTTATTTTATTTTATTTAATTTTTTTATTTATTTTTTTTACCTGTTTAACCTTAGAATTCATATTCCAACCCCCATTTTTTTTTTTTTTCTTTTTACCGAGAATAATTTTACTCAATAGGTACTCACCGACATAAAGCTATGACAATTGAGAACGGCCGGACTTCGCACCATACTCTTGAAACATTCTACGAGCGTTGTGAAATCCTCGCACTCGAGCAGTGCTCTCTCGTGTAGTTTGATAAGGGTGAGACTCACTCGGAACAGAATCTTCGGGCCCTCCACGAACAGACAGTCCCATATCCTCAGAACCGTCTGAAAATGGGAAAATATGGGATGAGTAAATTGGAAACTATGGGAAAATGAGTGATTGACGCATTGAAAAACTTCTTAAGTAATGACTAGAGACCGCCAAATGCATATTTGTCATGACATCCCGACAGAAAATAGCCAAATTTTCGGATATGTGCCCACATGTATTTATTTATTATTATTATTATTTATTATTATTTTAATCCGATAAAAGTTAAACAAACATCACATAAGAATAAGTCATAATTTTAAACAAAATCTTCGGGCCCTCGACAAATAAACAGTCCCATATCCTCAGAACCGTCTGAAAATGGGAAATATGGGATGGAATATAATAAAAATAATTGTATTTATGAAAATAGCAAAATATTTGAAAAGATATCTTTTAACCAAGAGGTTTAATAGAGGGAGCTGTAACAACGAAGGTCTTGTCGTCCCCAAAAGCAAAGAGAGGAAAGACATAATAAGAGAAGTCGTTTCAATTTAGAAGTAGGATCATTCGAAACCAAAATTTCCAAGTTTTTTTTTTCTCACCCGAAGAGACCTTTTTCCTAAACCGGTAAGGTTCGTTCTCAGAAGGGCTGGGTTTCTCCAATCGTGCCTTTCTCTCAAATTCCGAAACCTGCGTTGTTACAGTTCCCTCCATCAAACTTAGTCTCAATATACCAAGCTTTGTTGATTTCACTTACCTCGACAGGTAATACATCAGCAAACATACAGATGAACCACTTGGTAGCTATGACAGGCCATGGTACTCCCACCTTGGATATGTGATCGTATAAATGTGGCATCTTTATTCTGAAAACAGAGAGTAAACCCAAATATATTAGTGAGAATTGGTACTACAGATGAGTGGAAGAAATTCGGGACAGTCCTGGTTACCTTGGTTAGTAGCGCGTCTGCCTTCTAAGCGCTAGGCCGCGGGTTCGTTTCC
>NW_007377504.1:78678-83529 GCF_000475195.1 Diaphorina citri
ATCAAGAAACCTGCCAAAATATGCACTCATCTAGGTTCTCCTGTTTGTGTCACAGAAGGTCACACAGCATTTTTCAACCTCTAACTAATGTTCTCTCCTGAAATTTGTAGCCAAAACCAAATGTCAGTCCAAAGCAATCACCTAAGGCTGTTTGAGAGGCTGACGAAAAACGCCGACCCCGTCTGTACACGGGAAAAGGCGAAGAAAAAGAGTGTAGGATAGGTCAATTTTTATCTTTTTTCCCCATATTTCTAAGATTATATTTTACCTGACAGTAGCCAATATTCTTCTCGTCCAGCGCGAACGAAAAACGCCGACCCCGTCTGTACACGGGAAAAGGCGAAGAAAAAGAGTATAGGATAGGTCAATTTTTATCTTTTTTCCCCACATTTCTAAGATTATTATATTTTACCTGACAGTAGCCAATATTCTTCTCGTCCAGCGCGAACACCTTCAGTATCCGCGACAACTGTTGCTGATGCTCCAGGGAGTTCCGGAAGAAGATGTTCTCCGGAAATGTTCGGGGCAGATCGGTCCGGATCGTTTCTCCGATGTCCGGATCGAGGATTTTGTTGTTCAACATGAACGCGTAGTAACCTCCAGTGCCGTAGTGTCGGGTCTGATGGGTGACCTTTTTCAGCGTATCCGCCTCTGAGATGATCATCCAGATCTGAATACAGAAAAATCAAAAGTGAATACCGAAAAATCGAAAGTGCTTGGGGAAAAAAAGAACAAAAGAATGGGACAACATTATACAACAAGAAAATTTTATAAGAAGAATGAATTGCCATTGACCTGAGCTCTTTCCTCCTCAGTTGACACAAAATTGAGCTATTTTTGCTAAAGTTTTAGACGAGGAGATTTATTGAGCTTGTAAAAGATTTGTTAGATGAAATAAAATAATAATAAATAAATAAATAAATAATAAGTTTATCTGGAGGGAAGGGGAGAGAGACCTCTTTCTTTTCTTATACATACCTAGTATGCTTTATTTCCGCTTCTTCCTTCTTCTTCTTCTTCTTCTTGTACATACCCTTCTTTCTTCCCTCTATTTTTTCAGATTCTTCTTACTCAAATGCTCTTCTTCTTCTTTTTCTTCTTTTTCTACTTCTTCTTCTACATTCCTCTTTTACTTCTTCTTCTCCTTCTTCTTCTTCTTCTTCTTCTTCTTCCTCCTCTTCTTCTTCCTCCTCCTCTTCTTCTTCTTCTCCTCCTTCTCTTCTCCTTCCTATTGTGTAACTTTTCCTTACAAACTTTTCCTCTCCATTTTTCCCATTCTTCTTCCTTTTTGTTAGAATTACCTTCTTACCTGCTTACCTAAGTACCTACAGAACAACATACCTAAAAATCGCCGAGCAATAATAAGAACACAAGAAGAGGAAAAACTTCCTTCTCCTCTCCTTTTTTCCTGAATTTGACTCCAAAACTGCCTCATTATGTTAAGGCGGTCTACCTTATAGAATTTAGATTGTGAAAACGACATCTCCACCAAAAATGACATTGTGATGATGGCACCTCCACCAAAAATGACATGGTAAATTAGATTGTGAAAATAACATCTCCACCAAAAATGACATGGTGAATTAGATTGTGAAATTGACATCTCCACCAAAAAAGACATTGTTATAATGGTATCTCCACCAAAAATGACTTGGTGAATTAGATTGTGAAATTGACATCTCCACCAAAAATGACATTGTTATAATGGTATCTCCACCAAAAATGACTTGGTGAATTAGATTGTGAAATCGACATCTCCACCAAAAAGGAGCTCCTTACAGATGGACTGAAGAAGTTGTATGTCACCAAGATACTGGGCTTCAGAGATGACGAAATGTGCGCTGCTACTGTGCTGTTTGAAGGTAAACCATACCCCGTGTCTAACCTTTGGTGCGCGGTCACGACCGTAGACCATTGACCCTCGCCGCACCGAGATCATAGCAGAAAAAATACTCAGCTCAATTTCTTGATTTTATGCGGAGCTATGGTCAAGACTCCGTTGAGGATGCTTCTATTCATAAGTATGGTTTATTTTCTCTTGTGTCGGTACTAGGCGAGGATTGGTGGTTGGTTCTCCGTTGTGGACACACCTACTTAGACGAGCGGAAAGTCTGTCAAGTACCTACCCAACCCAATCTAAAAAAGTACCTCTATGCCAATCTTGTTAGCTTAGGGGGTGGCCTGCCTTGTAGTTCTGTCCACATATAGTCGATAAGAGACACGATACTTCCCATTTAGGTGCTGGCTCAACACAAGAACACCAGAAAGTAACCCGTAGAAATATTTGCAATCGAAAAACGAGTACAAATTTTTGTCAATGGTCGGACTCGAACCCGGAACCTTCTGCATGACAACATGGCTCTTCTTGTTTTAGGTGATCCTGAGGATGTGAAGAATAATGAGGACAAGATCTACTCCATTGCGAAGAGATATGGTGGTATTCCTGCTGGGGAATCTAATGGACGTCGCGGTTATATGTTGACATATATTATTGCCTATATTCGGGTAAGTGTTTCCACATAATAAAAAGTCTATGAGATTTTAGGCTGACATTTGGTTTCGGTTACAAATTTTACCAGTGGATGCCCTTTGCACTCAACCTTTGCTATTAGCAAGGGCATTGACTCTAGGCTGTTGTTAATTTCAATTGATATTTCAGGATTTTGCGTGTGACTATTACTTCATTGGAGACTCGTTCGAAACTTCTGTACCCTGGGACAAAACAGTCCTCTTGTGTATCAATGTTAAGAAACGGCTAACTCGGGAGTGTACAGGTAGGTGGCTACCGGTGTTGGTAAAGTTGTTGTATATGTAAAGTCCCTTTCTCACTTGTCGTGAGTTTCATTCGATTTTTTTGCCAGCCTAGTTAGCTTAGTTGGTAGGATAAAATCCGCCCGGGCGGATTTTATCCTACCAACTAAGCTGATGGGATAATGTTCGTTCTCGGAACGGCTGGGTTTCTTCTATCCTGTGTTCCTTCTCTCTTCGATTTCGGGAGGGTAAGACCATAGCAGTTACAGTTCCCTCTGTCAAACCTCTTAAAAAAAAAAAAAAATCGGATGAAACTCACGAGAAGTGGGAACGGGCTCTTATCCTATAGGAAAGAAAGATATTTTTTTTTCTTTGGTTTAATCCTGGATATGGTAGACCTCCGAATATTTCAGACCGCGATCTGTCACTCTCAGACGGTCTGAGCGTGCGTGGCGGACATCAGACTTACTCTCCTAAACAGTTTTCAAAGATAAACAGACAGGTAAGTAGATAGGTACATATTGTCTTCAGTTTGTTCTGCATCTAACAGTTGGAAAAGCGTAGGATTTGAAATTTTGAAGAGAAAATTTAGAAAAAAGTTTCTCTTTTCGTAAAAAAAAAGTTCCAACTTTTTTAAAACTCCAAAAGTTTGAATGCCATGAGAGAAAAGGATTTTTTTTAATATGCAGCAGAATCGTTAGATAAATACGGTCGAGATTAGATAAATAAAAGGACATTTTTTTCTCTGCTTTTTCCTCTTTCTTCTTTTTTTTCTTCTTCTTTATTTTCTTCTTACTCTTTTTCTTCTTCTTTCTCCCCTTTCCCTTTATTCTCTCTCCTACTTATTATTATTATTTCCTCCATTCCTCTTATCTTTCTTTATCTTATCTCTCCTCCTTTCTCCTCTTTCTTTATCTTCTTCTTCTTCTTACCTGCTTACCTAAGTACCTACAGAACAACATACCTAAAAATCGCCGAGCAATAATAAGAACACAAGAAGAGTTTAAAGCGGTAGGTACCCAAATCTAATTAAGAGCTTACTGGCTTACTGAGCTTACATCCCCCCCAATCCGTTCTAGTAAGCTTCACAAAGTGGTAAGCCACTGATAAGCTCTTCCTAGAGTCGGAAAATACTCCGTGCGAATTATGAAATCTTAATGATGCAACGTGCAACGTGCAGCACAGTGGTTTACCTGGAAAGCCGAAAGCAGGTTGTAGGTACAGTAGAACCTCAATTATTTCAATTCATTGGGACCGGGGGTATTAGGTAGTTGAAATGATCGAGGTTGAAATGTTCACTTTATATGATCTTTTCCTCTGATGAGATATGATTATCCTTTGAAAAATTGAAAAAACAATGGATTTTGGAGTTGAAATAATCGAGGTTCTACTGTATGTTTTAACTGTATGTAACCGAGCTACAGCTTATTAACTTTCTGTTGTCTGCTTTCCATAGGCTGGTAAGACCACAATCCGAATTAGCTAAAACAAGCCTTAATTTTGATTGCTTATTCCGAGAGTTATTATTAAGCAATCCAAATTTAAGCTTTAATGGAGCAGTTGCAAATGGGTAAAAATTATTAATAAATGGTCGATTCCTACGTAAAAAGTTGTGAAAAATCCAAATCTGAGGTCAAAACTCCGAAGAAGTAACTTTAAAAGGTCGAAAATTCATTTTTTTTAACTGCCGTTCTAATGAAAAAGTTCAAAGAGTTGTGAACTATTTACTGTCCTGTCCGGTACTTTTTGAAGCATTTCACCTCCTCTCTTCCTTTAAAAATACCTACCTAAAAAAAACACCTCCACATCTAAAAGCGTCCACCTCCAACATGTCCGAGAAACTTTTTTTTTTCCCATTTCCTCTCAAGTTTGTCGACTCCACAAAAGTCTAAATGGAGCTTTCGATTTTCAGCTTTCCTTTTGTCCGCCCTGAAAAATGACCGAAATAAAACACTTGTGTGTGAGAAGTTTGCAAGTTTTGTCGTTTTCCGAATGGGGTTTCTCTGTTTCATTATTATTCCTTTCGTGTTGATTATGTATGAGAAAGAGTTTACTGTGATGATGGAGATGTAGAAGGGAAAGGAGGACGAGGAGAAGAAA
>NW_007377504.1:84331-93383 GCF_000475195.1 Diaphorina citri
CACAAAAAAATGGGACTCTATTTCTAAAATAATAAAAAAAAAAAAAAAAAAAAAAAAAAAACTAAATTAGGAATTTAACACATACTTGTACCTAGATCCTTGAGGATGAACTCAGGATCTTACTACACTCGGAGATTCGTTTGAAAGAAATTTCGTCCATTACATTTCTTCCCCTTTTAATGTTCTCGTATTGCTGGGGTATTTTTCCCCTCCTTCTCATGTTTGACTGTTTGGAAGTTCGAAAAGGATTAGATAGGGGCCAAAAAATAAAGTACATGCCTATTACATTATAGAAACAAGAGAGAGAAAAGAGATTAAGAATAAGTAGGTATATGAACACTACAGACTGCTTGTATAAAGAATAAATCAGCAAAAAACTAACTTTGGATTTGTAGCCCGTCCTTCCTTTATTATTACGATAGTAATAAAAAAAGGTATAGTGGACGGGCTATTGTATTTGCTTCGGTGTCTGTCTGTCAGGTACAATGTGAAAGCTCTTTGGACATTCTCTTCTCCCTATTTTGAGCTATTTTTAGCCCGTCCTTCCTTTATTATTACGATAGTAATAAAAAAAGGTATAGTGGACGGGCTATTGTATTTGCTTCGGTGTCTGTCAGTCGGTCGGTCGGTCTGTCTGTCCCCATAGAAGGACTTATCCAAACCTTGACGACCTATATATCAAATTAAAGGGCTTTTTACCAGGAGCACGAAAACGGTGGTGCGAATTTTGTCAAGAAAACCATAAAGCCAAAAAACCAAAAAAAAAAAAAAAAAAAAACTGTATAAAGTGAATACCTAAAGTCAAACCATAGGAATGGGAAATATAAAATGGTATAAATAGCCAAGTTTCTAACTTTGGAGAGGTTAGATGATATTAGAAGCCCTTCTTCCTCTTCCTCCTTCTCCTCTTTCTCCTCCTCCTCTGCTACTCCACTTTCTCCTCCTTTTCCTATTCTCATCCTTATTTTCATTCTTTTTCTCCTTCTTCTCCTCCTCCTTCACCATCACAGTAAACTCTTCCTCCTTTTTCTTCTTCTCCACCTCTTCCTATTCCTTTTCCCTTTATTACTCGCCCCTTCCTCTTTCTTCTCCTCGTCCTCCTTTCCCTTCTACATCTCCATCATCACAGTAAACTCTTTCTCATACATAATCAACACGAAAGGAATAACAATGAAACAGAGAAACCCCATTCGGAAAACGACAAAACTTGCAAACTTCTCACACACAAGTGTTTTATTTCGGTCATTTTTCAGGGCGGACAAAAGGAAAGCTGAAAATCGAAAGCTCCATTTAGACTTTTGTGGAGTCGACAAACTTGAGAGGAAATGGGAAAACAAAAGTTTCTCGGACATGTTGGAGGTGGACGCTTTTAGATGTGGAGGTGTTTTTTTTAGGTAGGTATTTTTAAAGGAAGAGAGGAGGTGAAATGCTTCAAAAAGTACCGGACAGGACAGTAAATAGTTCACAACTCTTTGAACTTTTTCATTAGAACGGCAGTTAAAAAAATGAATTTTCGACCTTTTAAAGTTACTTCTTCGGAGTTTTGACCTCAGATTTGGATTTTTCACAACTTTTTACGTAGGAATCGACCATTTATTAATAATTTTTACCCATTTGCAACTGCTCCATTAAAGCTTAAATTTGGATTGCTTAATAATAACTCTCGGAATAAGCAATCAAAATTAAGGCTTGTTTTAGCTAATTCGGATTGTGGTCTTACCAGCCTATGGAAAGCAGACAACAGAAAGTTAATAAGCTGTAGCTCGGTTACATACAGTTAAAACATACAGTAGAACCTCGATTATTTCAACTCCAAAATCCATTGTTTTTTCAATTTTTCAAAGGATAATCATATCTCATCAGAGGAAAAGATCATATAAAGTGAACATTTCAACCTCGATCATTTCAACTACCTAATACCCCCGGTCCCAATGAATTGAAATAATTGAGGTTCTACTGTACCTACAACCTGCTTTCGGCTTTCCAGGTAAACCACTGTGCTGCACGTTGCACGTTGCATCATTAAGATTTCATAATTCGCACGGAGTATTTTCCGACTCTAGGAAGAGCTTATCAGTGGCTTACCACTTTGTGAAGCTTACTAGAACGGATTGGGGGGGATGTAAGCTCAGTAAGCCAGTAAGCTCTTAATTAGATTTGGGTACCTACCGCTTTAAATAAAGTGAAAAGATAAAAGAAACATCCCTCTTTTTTATCCCCTCTCTTCTTGTAAATCCTGTTTTTTTTTTTTTTTTTTTTTTTTTTTTTTTTTTTTTTTTTTTTTTTCCTTTCTTTTTTTTATCCTTTTGAACATAAAAATTAGAGTCTTTTATTCCAACAGGTGTGATTGTGGGACTTTAAAGGGACTTTTTAGTCTTATTCAGCCTCAGTGGTGACTGCTACAGATAATTTTCTGGTCATACATACCTACATATTTATGTATGTACATAGGTATTACATAATCATCTGCAGTTCTAGGGAAGTAAGTCTATTTTAGAATTTCCTCAGAAAACCCTCACACTCCCTCAATATTTACAACCAAAGTCTATTTTTAAACCACAATAATAACATTTTAAACCGTTAAACCAATCTGGATAGACTTATTGGGTCGTAACTTTAAACCAGAAACCGGCAAGGTCGAATTGAACGTAAAAACCATTAACTGGACAGGTCGATAAAGTTTAACCTAGCAGTTCTTTTCCTATTTCTAGATTTTCTAGTCAATCTAGGCCCACGGATATGTCTATAAATCTTGTGAAAGAACCAACAAAGGAGGAGAAAAAGAAGAAGAAGGGGGAGGAGGAGAAGAAGAAGGAGAAGAAAGGGAAGAAGACGAAGAAGAAGAAGAAGGAGAAAAAGAAGAAGAATGAAGGAAGTTAGGTATGTAGGTACATAGAACAGAGAAAGATAGAAAGGTAAGTTTTTGAAAAAAAAGGGTATTCTTTTCTTTAGGCATACCTACATGGAATGGATTTATTTTATATCTTAAGAGATAGAGGAAGGAATTTGAGGGATATAGGAAAAAAGAAAGATGGATGTGGGGAACACAGAGAGAAGGAAATGGTTGTAATTCTAACAAAAAGGAAGAAGAATGGGAAAAATGGAGAGGAAAAGTTTGTAAGGAAAAGTTACACAATAGGAAGGAGAAGAGAAGGAGGAGAAGAAGAAGAAGAGGAGGAGGAAGAAGAAGAGGAAGAAGAAGTAAAAGAGGAATGTAGAAGAAGAAGTAGAAAAAGAAGAAGAGAATATAGATGAAAAAAGTAGAAAAAAAAGTAAAAGAGGAATGTAGGAGGAGGAGGAGAAGAAGAAGAGCATTTGAGTAAGAAGAATCTGAAAAAATAGAGGGAAGAAAGAAGGGTATGTACAAGAAGAAGAAGAAGAAGAAGGAAGAAGCGGAAATAAAGCATACTAGGTATGTATAAGAAAAGAAAGAGGAAAAAAAAGCCATAGGAGAGAAGTCTTAACGACAACATTAAACAAACCCCTATCCCTAAACTCTCCCCTATCCCTAAACCGTCCCCTAAACCCCCTACGACGTTCTACCATCTCTCAAATAGTGGGGATGTCCATGCATATCCCCATATGTTGGGGACTATATACAGGGTTGATCATAAACAAAGGAACACCGAAATACGGCTGAAGTGGTTAAATAATAGAACAGTTGCGCTTACTTGGGTGATGTTTCAAAGTCATAGAGCAGGAAAAATGAGGACCAACGGAATTTTTCTTTTTCTCCTAAGACTTCTAGATCCCGAGATAAATCGATTTGAAAAATACCGGTAAATCGTGAACTTTGACGTCACGGCATTACGCTTCCGTAGGGGATGACGTCACATCAAATGTCCCGAGCAAAGCTCCCTCACAGACAACACATTAATGTGTTTGTGCGCATAGGTACTTTTCTGAGCATTTCTTTCTGCTTCTCCGCAAGCGCGCTTGCATACGGGCGCTACCTAGCGAGGCAACTGCCTGAAGTCTGACGTCACATATCTTTGAACTCGTTCTTGAGACACCCTGTAGAGAACATTAAGATTATTGAGGGGGGGCAAAATTGGTACTCCCTCTGAGTTCTGGAAACACACAGTTTCCAAACTGCTGAGAACCATAAAGTGCAAGGCACTTGAAGGAAGATTAGGAATCCTATAGGTATTTATGATTTAAGCATATGACATTGACAATAGGAAAACATATTTATAAAGAGCATGTAATAAATAGATCACCTATGAGCAGATCTGTATGTTTGGTAATAAATGGGAGAAAATAATGGATACTTGGACAGGTGACCACAGGTTGAGTGGCAGAGAACTGTGATAGGGATAAAATTTATGATTCAGTGCGTCCAAAATATGAGAAGATGAAATGTTTTATGATTTACTGGAAATTGAAAAGCGTCCTTTGGAATAGTGGAGGGGGAAACACATAGACAGCTGTATGAGAAGATGAAATGTTTTATGATTTACTGGAAATTGAAAAGCGTCCTTTGGAATAGTGGAGGGGGAAACACATAGACAGCTGAGAGAGAGAGAGAAAGAAAGAAAGAGAGAGAGAGAGGGAGAGAGAGAAATAGAGAACATGAGAATGATACATACTCGTATAGGTATCTATTGTTATATGAGAAATAAAAGAGTTCTCTATTGACATATTTGTACGTAACTCAGAATATCTCTCCCTCTCTCTCTCTCTCTCTCTCTCTCTCTCTCTCTCTCTCTCTCTCTCTCTCTCTCTCTCTCTCTATCTATCTCTTTCTCTCTCTCTCTCTCTCTCTCTCTCTCTGTGTCTTTTTATTCACTCAAATTGTTCATACATAACACATAACTAACCTTTCCTTTTAATATGGTATTAGATAAGGTGTAGTTTCCTTTCGGGAAACTGATCACTGGAAAATTGATCACTGATCCAAAGGAAACTGAATGGAGCACCTAATACGTATAGGGGCTTTATGTATACTTACTAAGCCTGACGAAATGGAACCAAATGATCAGAATGATGATAACATCGACCCTGGAAATAAGACAAATGAGGAATTTATCAATGACAAAGTCAGCATTTACTACTATGCAGGATTAATAAATATCGTGATGGAGGACTCAGTACTTTGTGAAGTTCCATATGAAGATGAAATAATATCTAATCAAGCGTGCCGGGAGGCGCGCGAACGTCAAGAGTTCGAAGCGCCGCCCGGCCTATATCAACACGAAAGAATTTTACGTATTCTTGAGAGTTCATTGCAACGGTCAATACATTAATTAGACTTACTTTATCATGGACGTCCACGATAAAGTAAGTCTAATTAACGAAAGAATTTCATCGTTTTTCGGTATTTTCACCTCAACTTTTCTCCCACATTCCCTTAACTTTAAGCAAATTTTATTTGATATTCCCATCGTTTTTCGGTATTTTCACCTCAACTTTTCTCCCACATTCCCTTAACTTTAAGCAAATTTTATTTGATATTCCTGGTCGGACGTGAAAATGAATGCGAAATCTCCAAAACCCGAACTTTTCTACGATTTGTTTAACCGGTTTTCTGATAGGCTCAAAAATCTTGAAAATCGCGAAAAAAAACTTCTTTTTTTGTTTTCATCCAAATCCTTTAGTCACACCTACAGCCCGTTCTGCAAATGGTGGGAAGATGATTAAGGTGTCTCCGAAAAGGTCTCGTCAAGGAGAGGTGCCTTTTCGTGGTTCCATCTTTTTAGCACTAAAGGGAGACCCGCTAGGGAGGAAAAAGTGACTTTTTCGGGAAATTCAAAATTATTGCTCGAGTTGATGAATAAGGATGTTTTGTGCTACTTAGTAGGCAGTTGTAGAATAATAATATGATTGTAAGTGCTTATGTACTAAGTGCTTATGTACTACTAGTGGTTGACCCGTCCTTTGTACGGGATCAGCGCGGCATAAGAGTTATAACTTTGAAGTGCTGCCATTTCTAGTGGTTGACCCGTCCTTTGTACGGGATCAGCGCGGCATAAGAGTTATAACTTTGAAGTGCTGCCATTTTGAATTGGGATGGAATATGACAAATTATATAGCCAACTATGTCACCCTCAATACTCTTCTCAACAACCACAAAAAATTTCATCAAAATCGGTCAGCCGTTTTTTCGTGAAAAGAGGACAACAAAAGGTCCATCAGCGTAACAGCGCCGTAACAGACAGACATACACGTACATATTTTGGTGTATGCAATATGCAACAATTTATTCGAATTTCGCGTTATTTTCATAGTATAACTATAACTTCTTGCTGTTTCTTATTTTCAATTTTTTACTTTCTATTTTATATCTTTTCCTGCGTTTCTATTGAAAATAAAAAGGTTCTCTAATTTTATTTTTTAAGATTGTACGTATACATAGCCAATTTTTACTTTCTATTACCCTTACGTATAGGGAACCTATACAAGGTAATGAGAGTATTGCTCAATCGTTCCAAATTTTCAATATCGGGAAATGGGTGGAAATATCCGTTTTGAGATCCCCTGATTCCCAAAAAATTGTTTTTAGCCCATTATCGGGAAATGGGTGGAAATATCCGTTTTGAGATCCCCTGATTCCCAAAAAATTGTTTTTAGCCCATGGTCTGTAGCCCATGGTCCGAGTGGACAAGAGCACTGACTCTCAACTCAGAGATGCTGGGTTCGAATCCCCGGCCAGGACGGAAAGTCACACTTACCCATACAAGTGGAGTATCAGAGGGATACATATGAAGATTGCAAAACATAGGAATATGGCCGCTATCAACAACAGAATTCCCAGGCCAAACAGCAAGTGTGATTTCTGAAATAAAAATGAACTTAATGCGTATAGTGGTAATAATTAATGACTATAATAAGGGCCAAAGGAGGAAAGAATACTACTAAAATTTCAATCGAACTTCCTGCTTGTCAGCGACCAGCTAAGCCCATCCATCCCATACTCTTAAAGACCTGTCAGTGACTAATAGAAATTTAATCTAAATAGCGAATCACTGAAAGCTTTATCATCTAAAGGTGTGTCCAAACATGGTCGACCGTCCGTCGATCGCTGTCGATCGAAATCTATGTTATCGAAGCAGTGTGGACGGTTCAGTCGACGGCCAGTCGGTCGACTATGTGTACACACCTTTATACCGGTAAATTGTGAACTCTGACGTCACGGCATACGGTCGCGTACACGATGACGTCACATCAAGTGTTCCGAGCAAAGCTCCTTCACAGGCAGCACATTAATGTGTTTGTGCGCATTTCTTTCTGCTCCTCCGCCAGGGTGCTTGCATACTGGCGCTACCTAGCGAGGCAACTGCCTGAAGTCTGACGTTACACATCTTTAAACTCTTTCATTTGAACGGAAAATGAAAATTGAATTTTCGACCTCTTACAACTATTTTTATTTTTTATTTTTTTTTTTTTGGAGTTTTGACCTCAGATTTGGATTTTTCACAACTTTTTACATAGGAATCGACCACCTATTAATATTTTTTACCCATTTGCAACTGCTCCATTTAAGATTATTTCATATGCGTTGGGGCTTGGGGCTACTTTCCCTTCCGCTTAGGAATCGATCAAGTGGTCTCCAAGACTTCTGTTTAGAATCAGTGATCCGCTACTTCGAAAAGGTTAAGAACCCTGAGCTATATCAAACCTAACCACCACTTTAAATTTTCTTTATTCTTGTCTTTATTTTCTTACCGTTTGTAATGCATTGAAACCAATGTTGAAATGATGGCGATGGTAGCAATGGTAATAATCCACCAGAGTACCATCATTATCAAATGGCAGAGGTTAGTGACTTCCTCTCCGCACATCACAATGAGCATGATTGCAGCCAATAGCACAACTGCGATGATGTTGTAATATGTTATCTCTGAAATAGAGAAAGCAAAGAGTGACTACTCTGGGTCCAATGTAGATTTTAATAAAAATATGCCTGCATCTGCCGAAAAGGTGAGATTCATGCAGTTGGCGTATCCGCGTATTTTCCTTTCGCAATTTTCATGGTGGTAGTCGTAAATATAGGGAAATATATATCTAACATTGCTTGTCAATCTTGTCATTGGTTCCTTTCCCCACTTTCTTTCACTACAACCATAAAAACTGTGAAAGAAAAATACGGCTTTTGCAAACCTTATTACTTATTAGAGCTCTAATATTTTCAAATGAGATCGAACCTGCGACCCAGGCCAACGTCTTAACCACTACGTCGCGTCGCTGGGGTAGACGTATATTTTTTTTTATTTATTTATTATTTCATTTTTAATACAAATCACAAACATTTCGGGAGTTTCGATTTTTCCCCAGTAGGGTGGAAAACAAGAAGGCCAACGCGGGGGGAGGCATCCAATGGTGAAAACAGCATCCCCTTTTAGCGCGTCATCTAGGAAGTGGTTACATTTATTGATGAGTTGAGTCAGTCAGTTTCACGTAAGGGTGTATCTTATATAGACAGCACTTGCGCTCAATTGGTGTCAAAGTCAAAGATTGCAGGAAAAATCAGGAACAAAGGAATTTTTCTTTTTCTTCTACGACTCTAACTCTCCGAGATGTAAATGCGATTAAAAAAATACCGGTTAGAATTGTGGGAACTCTGATCGTCACGGCATACGTGTCGCGGTACACTCGGATGGACTGCACTCCGTTCCGAGCAATAGGTCTCCTTCACAGGCAGCACGATAATGTGGGTTTTTTTTTTTTGGGGGTTTTTGGCGCATTTCTTTCTGCTCCTCCGCGCAGCGTGCCTTGCAACTACTGGCCCGCTACCTTAGCGACGGCAACCTGCCTGAACGTTTCTGCACTTACAATCTTTTAAACTCTTTCATTCTGAAGCGGAAAATGAAAGATATTTGAATTTTCGACCTCTTACACTATTTTTTTTTATTCTTATTTTTGTTTTTTCGGCGGCGTTCTGTGGACGCTCAGATTTGATTTTTCACAACTTTTTACATAGGAATCGACCACCTAAAATTATTTACCCATTTGCAACTGCGTCCACTTTAAGATTATTTTCCATATGCGTTGGGGCTTTTGGGTCTACTTCCTTCCGCTTAGAATCGTAGGTTTTTTTAGGAAAGAAGCAGAG
>NW_007377504.1:93964-100176 GCF_000475195.1 Diaphorina citri
TTATAAGAAATAACTATATGCCAAATTTCAGGTTCCCATCTTTAGCCATTCAAAAAATATTCAAGGGTCCCCGGACTTTTGAAACACTCTGTATAGATATACTTTTTTTTAATCAAGCAAATTCCTAAAAAAAAAAAATTGTTGTACCATGTTATTTAACCCATAAAATAAACGAGACCTTGTTTAGACTGCTGGGGTAAAGGGACTTTTTAGTTTCATTCGAGCAGGATAAACAAGGTATATTCTATTCTACTCTATTTATGGCTACATTACTCTGTCTATTGTATAATTCATTTTTCTTACCTGTCACTCCTACGTAACACAAAAATCCAAGGAAAAATCCAATTCCGCAAATGCCTTCTTCGTAAAATCTGAAACCAGGAAATAGAATCATAGGTTCATTTTTAATTTTTCCCTTATTGTCAATCAGTAACCCCCCCCCCCCTAAAAATCACATTTTTTTTTTTCGGAGTTTTGACCTCAGATTTGGATTTTTCACAACTTTTTACATAGGAATCGACCACCTATTAATATTTTTTATTTTTTACCCATTTGCAACTGCTCCATTTAAGATTATTTCATATGCGTTGGGGCTTGGGGCTACTTTCCCTTCCGCTTAGGAATCGTAGGTTTTAGTGTAAAGTACTAGCTGGTACTTACGATGATGAATGACGAGTTCATGTTCATCACACATTAGGAGCAATATACCTATAGGCACAACGCAAAGCACCTGCAATTAAAGGAGAAAACGAATATTGAATTTTGTTTTTCTCTTGGAGGTTTTCAGCAGTCAATATATACAGGGTGTCCCGCAAACGCTTGAGGGTTGATGCAGGACCTAAAGGGCTACCAGAAAAACCTATTTGGACAGATCCGATTTTCAACAGGGGCGGAGTTATCCAGGATTTTCACATTTGGAAAGATAGGTCTCACACATTTGGAAACGCCTTCCCTCAAACACAACCAGAGACTTGAGAAAAAGATTGGTACCTATCTCTATAACAGCTACCATTTTTTCAATTCGATTTTTCTTCAATTTTCCATCACTGAAACCCATTAAATTTCTCCTGATAACTTCTACCCCTTTTGAATTTTCTGAAAAATAGTTATTTATGGATATATTAACAGTTATTTATGGATATATTAACGATACAAAGGGAGAATCCGTCAATTTCCTACGTTACTATGAATCCCTGTCCATCTGTTTCTTTCCATCGCCGCGCCGCACCGAATTTTCCTCCAAAAACAACACGAACAACAAAACAAACACCAACAACAACGACACCACCACGACTACCAACAAAAACAATACCACCAACAATTAGGGTAGGGTGGGGCAAAGGTACGCAGTGGGGTAAAGGTACGCACGCGCTTTTTGAGGAAACGGTAATAGATATCAACTTGAAACCTTTACAGAAATTTGGCTTTTTTAGTCCGTCCTTCCTTTATTATTACTAATAATAAAAGGTATAGTGGACGGACTATTATTGTATTCGCTTCGGTGTCTGTCTGTCCCCATAGGACTTATCCAAACCTGGTCGACCTATACATATATCAAATTAAAGGTTTTTCTACCAGGAACACGAAAGTGGTGGTGCAAATTTTGTCCAGAGAACCATAAAGCCAAAAAACCACACCCATCACACACACACACCACACCCATCACACCACGCATACCCATCACACACAAACCACACACACATACGGTCGCGCTGCGCGCTCCCTCACAGTCTATCAGTGCAGCGTAATAGGCATAACTTTGAACCGCCATTTTGAATCAGGATAGAATGTGACAATTTGAAGTAGCCTATGTCACCCCGAGTACTCTTCTTAACAACCACAAAAAATTTCATCAAAATCGGTCGAGCCGTTTTCTTGTGAAAAAAGACAACCCGAGGTCTATTTAGCATAACAGACAGACAGAAATTTTTCTCATGTGATTTTTGGAATCGGGGATACATAAGGAGTAAGAATAACTAAAAATTTCACGATTCTAAGCAATGTACAGACAAATCTACAATTTTATTTATAAGATATTGATTGTTAGTCTATCTAGGTATAGTTCTAAAGATCATGTTTCATATACTATTTTCTCAAATCAACAAATAATAAGTAGGTATATCTATTTATTTCTTTCCTCTTTTTCTCTTTCTTCATAAACTTACCAGGATTATGATACTCAGGATAATCATCCCGGTTTTCAAATCTGTGAATCCCAGGAAACTGTTCACACAAGGAGTCCAAGGCATGGTGTTGGTGTAAGGTGTAGGTACCCTCAGAATAGATTTGTCTTGGTAATATACCAGCGAAATTGATACTAAACTTGTAGCATTACAGATGTAGCTTTTATAGTAGATAAAAAATGTTCGTTTTTTTTGCGAATAACACACGAGTAAAAACTAAAATTTGAACAGCCAAAATTCATACATATGATACCTACCTACATATGGCTTTAAAAGCGAATAACACACGAGTAAAAACTAAAATTTGAACAGCCAAAATTCATACATATGATACCTACCTACATATGGCTTTAAAACATTATTTTTGTAAATAAATATCCCAAGATAGAATCTTCTTCGTTTTCTTCGCCTTTTCCCGTGTACAGACGGGGTTGGCGTTTTTCGTCAGCCTCTCAATCAGCCCTGACTACTAGAGTGATTGCTTTGGGCTGACATTTGGTTTTGGTACAAATTTTACGAGTGGATGCCCTTCGCACTCAACCTTTGCTATTTCTTTAGCTGGGAAATTCAGGCTGGTACCTATGCTCCCTGCTTAAAGTCCCCCAGCCAGACTAAGCTGGTCTACTCCCTGCTTAACGTCCCCCAGCCAGACAAGGTAAACTCACATGTGGTAATTGTACGTAATATTGTTCTTGGCCAGGGCCTTGAGGCTTTTTTTCGGGAAGGTTTTGTACAGTCCTGTTTTGCTTCCGTTCTTCAAAAAGCGGAGTTTTTATTTATATAATTGTAAAATCATATGGAAAGATTAAACGATTGTTTTTTGAAACAAATTGATTAAATAAATAAGCTTGAGTGAATTGATTTTTCCAAAAAGTCAATCGCTCTCGGCGTAAAAACTCCAGTAGACAATGACTCCATACACCATTGCAACTGAAATCAGAAAACATAGACATGACACATGAAAATGTTAGTTGAAGATTGTAGCTGTGTTCATCAAACTTGTAATTAGTCGAGGGGAGGGTCCAAAATCCAAATCGTGATGTACGGGGGGGGGGGGTCGCGAACGCGAGTTTTGTTTCCATTGATATAGATACTGCCATGGCAACCAAATAGTTGACAGGGTTTAGATTTTTTCTCATTCTTGAATTTTCAAATATCGATCTGCTCCAGCTTTGAAATAGTTTGTAAATTTTATTGCTGAAAAAATATAAGAAGCTCCAATGACACAGGTGGGGGGGGGGGGCTCCAATTTTTTTAGGCTGGCCCCCAAGACAATAGCAAAATGAAGTCTGGCCCACAGTACAATAGAAAAATGAAGCTCGAAGTGGGGGGGGATGTGGCTAGACCCTCTCGACCCCAAATTGTGGAGTTTGACGTACAGTAAAGGGGAAAAAAGGAGCTCGAGGGCCTGTAATAATGTAATCCAACTGTAATTCTTGCAATCCCATTTTAGGTCTGATTAAAAACCTAAACATCTCTCTTACATATTTTTAAGAGTTCATTGCAAAGGTTAATACATTAATTTTAATTAGACTTACTTTATCATGAGCACTCTTTGCTATGTTGAAAGCCCAGAAGCTTAAGGGCCGAATGCACAGTCGTTCCTAAATGATTTAGGTTCCCTTTTTAGTCCGTCCTTCCTTTATTATTACAATAGTAATAAAAAGGTATAAGGGACGGACTATTGTATTCGCTTCGGTGTCGTTCTGTCACTCTGTCCCCATAGAAGGACTTATCCAAACCTAGTCGACCTATATATCAAAATTAAAGGTCTTTTTACCAGGAACACGAAAATGGTGGTGCAAATTTTGTCCAGACAACCATAAAGCCAAAAAACCAAAAAAAAAAAAATCTTGAAATTTGTCGCGACGACCTATGAACTCAAAGTGAGAAAGTTTTAGATAACACTTAAGTCGTTCTTTTAAGACCGGTTTTAGCGTCACCTTTGTTAAGCTACGCCGAGCAAGGCCAATAAATGGATGGGTGACTTAAACCTTATATTGAGAATAAAGGGAGAACGGGCTCTAGTCTTATTCCTGATTTCCTATTTCCTTAAGGTATCCATTTTCCTATGTTGTTTATTTTCTTCTGCTTTAAAATTAATGGCGGCTGTTTGTCATTGACCACTTTTGATTTTTCACCTATCAATTTGTTCAAAAAAGGTTTTCCTGTTACTAATAACTTCATTTTATGATCAATTAATTAAGAAAAAATAAGAGAAAAATTAAAAGTACATTGTTCACTTGGTCAAATTCACATTGACAGCTCAGAAATTAAAAAATAATTTCTAAATTTTCTTCTCTTCTATTTGGATACTAATCGCGTTCATTTGCTATCGACCAGTTTCGATTCATTTTTGGTTGCTATGGATACGATATACACTGGAATGCAAACGAAATTGGGACAGTTTTCATTTTTATTAAATACTCTTACAGCCATTTCAAAGTCAATTTGTTCCAAATTTTCTGCACATCAGTGTATTGAAATTAAAATATAAAACTAGGAGGACGTTTAGGATCCACTATGCATATGAATTTTAGGAAAGCACTAAAAGGAATCCCTAATCATTAAGGTACGACTGTGCATTCGGCCCTAACCCTAAGTGGACTTAACCTTCGGTCTTCGCGTGTTCTTCCGTTTTTTTCTGTGTACTATTATTGTCTACCGCGGCTGTTCTACTACCTTACCTCTTCTGGGTTTTCAACATAGCAATGAGTGTCCATGATAAAGTAAGTCTAATTAACGTGTAATCTGTGAAGCCCCATTTCTTACCTGCGATGAGTATGTAGCATATGAGGTCAACAAGCAATACTATACCGCACGTCCCGCCGTGGAAGAAGCTAGAGAGAGAAAGAGAGAGATTTTACTAGAGACAATTGGTTTCAAATTGCAATAAAAAAAAGTTTAAAAAAAAATCAAGTAGCAGCTCCCTTAGTATGAGAGTAAAATTACTTTTTTACTTTCTATTACTATAGTATAGCGAGCTATACTAGTAATGAAAGTATCGCAATCGGTCCAAATTTTCAAAATTGGGAAATGGGTGGAAATATCCGTTTTGGGGTCCCCTGATGTCAAAAAAGTGGTTTTTAGCCCATGATCTGTACGTACGTACGTACGTACTACAGGTTTAAATGGGAAAAAGTACAAAGTTGTATACAAAATATCTCAAGAACGGTTTGTCGTAAAGCGTACTACAGGTTTAAATGGGAAAAAGTACAAAGTTGTATACAAAATATCTCAAGAACGGTTTGTCGTAAAGCGATGAAATTTGGTATGATATCCCGGCATGGTCCAAGGACGCGACTGTAACAATTTGGTAAAAATGGGGATAGTCACCCATCCAGATATTAACCAAAGTAATTGTTACTTACCCCTCATTTCGTGGAACACCGTGGAAAATGTATACAAAATATCTCAAGAACAGTTTATCCTAAAGCGATGAAATTTGGTATGATATACCGGTATGGTCCAAGGACGCGACTGTAACAATTTGGTAAAAATCGGACAGTCACTCATCCAGATATTAACCAAAGTCAATGTTGCTTCGAACTTCGAAAAAAAAAGTAAAAATCCAAATTTTTTCATACTTTATATGATTCCTTATTACACGGGGAGTATTTTAAGATAGAACAAGCTGGGCCCGTCCCTCCGGGAATTATTTAGCCCGTAGTTTATTCGATCAGTACCTATGTACCTACCTAATTTGTTTAATATTCAGTATATTATTATTCTTGATTTGATTTTTCGATTTTACTTTAATGTAAGTATACCTACCTAATTTGTTTAATATTCAGTTTATTATTATTCTTGATTTGATTTTTTGATTTTACTTTCATGTAATGATAATTTGTTTAATATTCAGTTTATTATCATTCTTGATTTGATTTTTTGATTTTACTTTCATGTAATGATTTAAAATCATAGAGCCCGTTCTCCCTTTATTCCCAATATTAGGTTTAAGTCACCCATCCATTTATTGGCCTTGCTCGGCGTAGCTTAACATAGGTAACGCTAAAACCGGTCTTAAAT
>NW_007377504.1:100261-186216 GCF_000475195.1 Diaphorina citri
CGACACCGAAGCGAATACAATAGTCCGTCCCTTATACCTTTTTTTATTACTTGTAATGTAATTCCAACCCAATTATTTTATAATTATTATTATTATGTACTGTACATTATTTTTATGCTCTTACCTATATGAGACCAAACTCTTTACCCCCCACATTCTCAATCAGTCACACTGGCTGATGCTTACTACCGTGTTGCTGTGCTGTCTGAAAAAATTTCTGTAGAGTTTGTGCACGAATCAGATCACCAGATTTCCAGCATTTTCTTGACGAAAGCTCATCGGAAATGACGTTTGTAGTCCGTACACAATCGGTAGTCGTTTTACCTTTTGCGTCTAATCACATTAACGACATACATACCTACCTATACACTGATTATTAAATCAAAGTACATACCTATATTTGTGTCCAAGGGAGATGACAATAATAATAATATTGCTTTTTATAAAATAATAATTAACATCCTTTGATACCTAAGTGTCCAAATATTCACATAAAAGAGAGAGAAAGAAGAAAAAGTGAGAAAAAGAAATAAAAGAGTGAGAGAAGAAAAATGAAAACGGGGGTGTGAGAAAGAGAGAGAAAAAATATAAAATGTGTCAATTGGCAACGGTGGAATTTTATTTTCTTTATGTTCTTAGTTTGTGTTCGTTATTATTTTATCAGGTGCATTGGTGTTATAGGTACTGTATCTGCAGGACCTAGTTATTTTTTTTTATTATTTTTTTTTTTAACTTTTCTAAATTTCTAAAGGATTTGTCATTATCTGTGTTTCAGGTTGGTCATCCATGATAATTTTCATTTTATTGGCTGGTCTATACTGGCATTGTGCTCGTATGTTATACCTACTACCTACATAGTTGTATGGAATTTCAATATACGTATATCTCTTTCATTCCATACTTCCAATTAACGGGTCGTTTCACTTATTTTCATTTCCATGTGGAGATCGAATAATTCTCTTTACTTGAACTCTGAGCACATATATGTACATATTACGAGCTATTGGGTAAATTTTCCATATTTTGCAAGTCTTCTTCACCACACATGAAGTTCTACTAGCGAGTATGAAGTTCTACGTTCGGATCGTTCAGTTCCTATTGAACCACCCTGTATACAAAAGTGTGCACCAGATCTGTTCCTCTGTGCTCATCTGCTCAGATACCTACTACCTACATAGTTGTATGGAATTTCAATATACGTATCTCTTCCATTCCATACTTCCAATTAACGGGTCGTTTCACTTATTTTCATTTCCATGTGGAGATCGAATAATTCTCTTTACTTGAACTATGCCTATATACTATGGACGTTCTTCAGTTGATTCCGATTGACTATAATAGATCAGTTGCGCTTACTTGTGTGATGTTTTAAAGTCATAGAGCAGGAAAAATGGGGACCAACGGAATTTTTCTTTTTCTTCTACGACTTCTAGATACCGAGATAAATCAAGGACTAACGGAATCTTTTTCTTCTACGACTTCTAGATCCCGAGATAAATCGATTAAAAAAATGCCGGTAAATCGTGAACTTTGACGTCACCGCGCCTGTAAGTAGGCGATGACGTCATAATTCATGACTCCCGCTTCGTTTGTTTGTGCGCAAGCGTTTCTGCGCATTTTGACGTGAAGTCTGACGTCACAACTCTTTGAACTTTTTAATATAAAAATTGAATTTTCGGCCTTTTAAAGTTACTTTTTCGGAGTTTTGACCTCAGATTTCGATTTTTCACAACTTTTTACGTAGGAATCGACCTTTTATTAATAATATTCTCCCAATTGCAACTCCTCCATTGGGGGTACAAAACAAGTGTCCTAAACATAGGACTAGGATATTGGTCATATAGGACTACAAATCATGAAAAGTCCTTAGGCACGACGAGATTATACAATAAGTATTATAAGGTCTTTTCTGGACAAAATTATGCATACTTACCATCAAATACACCGTTGCTGGTTCCCACATGATAACCCCATCGCACATTAATATTCAAGTTGTCTGGTGAGTTGCCATTCACATTGAAATTTAAACCAGTAGTATTACAAAAGATAATGAGGAGTAGAATTGGAAGTAAACTCGCAATCTGAAAGTGGTTAGAAAAATAGGAACGTGAGTAAGGTTGGAAATCGTGTTAAGCATGTGTTATTCAACGACATAATAGGATCTGAATCACCAACCTTCAGATCCACAGCGATAACCATTACAACCCTGAGGTTAGTGATTGTGAGTAAGGTTTTGTTGTTGTAGCGGCTTCAGCTGTAGCCGAAAGGTGATGTATAATAATGTATGTTCTGAGTTTTTTGTCGATCAAATATAAATGGAAACTTGTTTTTTTTTTTTTTTTTTTTTTTTTTTTTTAAAAAATTTGTCTTTCCCGCCATAGAAAATGAAGCTCGAAGGTGGGGGAGGGGGGTGGCACGGCCCTGCGTACGGTCTAGGATTTATACTAAAATCTGCGCTATTGGGTATGAATGGTATGATACTTACTATGATAATGATGCATAAAATGATCATACCCTCCTTCAACTCCTGTCCTGTGATGAAGCTTTCCACACATGCTGGTATCGGTAGGACTGGCATGATGAATGTTCAAGTTCCAGTAAAATAATAAAATCACACAGAAAAATAAATTATTTAGATCTTGGAGAGAATAGAATATGTTGGAATTTTAGAAGAAAATTTTCATCTGAAGTTTTCAAATATTCACCCAGGGCTTTGGAAAATTTATTTGAAGAAATATTTATCAGCCAGTTCAATGTCTCTTAAAGACAGTTGAAACGACATCGCCGATGTGATGTTCTTACAGCTTAGTTAGCTTGAAGCTTGACGGTGTGTTTATGTACCGGGCTAGGATGAGCTCGGACGACGTGAGATAGCTGTCCCGGCGGCAATTTTTAAAATTTATTTTATATTTGTTTTTTTTTTTGCTTTATAATTCGCTTGTTTTTAATATCTAATATAAATGAAAAGTATAATATAAACGTGCAAACTAAAGATAAAAAGTGCTTTATAATTCGCTTGTTTTTAATATCTAATATAAATGAAAAGTATAATATAAACGTGCAAACTAAAGATAAAAAGTAAAAAAAGAATTCAGATTGTACAAGTTGCGGAAAAGAATCAAAATTTCGAATTTCCCGCCAACTTTACACGCTTAAAGGCCGACAATGGCCTAGCTCAGCCCAGTACATAAACACACCCTCAAGGGTATCACGCCTGCCTAGAACAGTTCCCTCTGTCAAACCTAAAATCATAATATCAGAAAGCCTAGCTGGCTTTGAGGGTTGCGAGTCTGCCTTGTGAGTGCTAGGTCGCGGGTTCAATTCCCCCGTGGTGGATTTTATCCTAAACAGATCAGGTTCGTTCTCGGAACGACTTTGTTCTATCCTGTCCTCTCTTCGTTTTCAGGACGATAAGACTTTCATTGTTACAGTTCCCTCTGTCAAACCTCAAATAATAATAATAATGATTATAAATTGACAGATCATAATAAGTCCCATTGACAGATCTGACAATATCAGACATGTTCCTGTTTTTATCTTTGACTTAAACATTATATTGCAAATAAAGGGAGAACGGACTCTAGTCTTGATTTTAAATCATTACATGAAAGTAAAATCAAAAAATCAAATCAAGAATTAATAATAATGATTATAAATTGACAGATCATAATAAGTCCCATTGACAGATCTGACAATATCAGACATGTTCCTGTTTTTATCTTTTCCAAAAGGAAAGGAAGAAGAAGCGTTTAGAATTGAACATCTGCAATATTTTTCCCATGAAAGTTTTCATTCTCTCGTCTGTTTTATTTCTTCCTTTTCATCAACTTCTTTCTCTTTTGTTTCCGTTTTCCAATATTACCGTCAATTACAACGGGAGAAGTCTCAAGTGATGGTTTTTTAGTCGCAGAAATAACTGCGCAGAAACGTATGCGCACAAACACATTAATGCGTTGCCTGCGAGGGAGCTTTGCTCGGGACATTTGATGTGACGAGTTCAATTTTTTGACACTTTTAAATTAGGTATCCCACACATGGCCTTGCTGCTTAGCGTGTAAATAAATAAATAAAATAAATGTTCAATTTTTTGACACTTTTAAATTAGGTATCCCACACATGGCCTTGCTGCTTAGCGTGTAAATAAATAAATAAAATAAATTAGGTATCCCTTTTACATGGGGAGTATTTTGAGATATAAAATTTTTGACCAAAAATCGGCCGCCTTAGGCAGCTCGGGACTTGGAATTTTTTACATTTTTTTTTTCAAATGAGTATTCTTCAAATGTAATAGAAAGTCGTGTGATGTTCACACCAGATTTTTTTTTTTTTTTTTTTTTTCATTCCTGGTCATACAAGGTTTGATATTTTCGACAGGTATTGAGAAAGTGGACTCATTTTGTTTGAATATTTTCCGGCTCTGGGATACTCTGGACTCTGGAATCCCCTTTGATATTTGTAGCGCATCTTTATTGCTACCGACTACTGTGTGCCGACAGTCTGTCCACCCCCCCCCCCCGACAAAATCCCAGACACGCCCTACCCCCACCTGATGGTACACCAACTTGGAAATGTCGACAAAGAATAAATTAATACTTTTTAAACTTACCCTGTGTGATAGTGGGTGACAAAGTATACAACGACGCAAACAATCCAAATTGTGATTAAAACCCAGATAACTATCATGATGAAGTGAATAATGGGCGCGATATCTTCCAGGAAACACAGGAGGAGAACTATCGCGGCAATTATGGCGCATGCGACTGTTGCATATGTGATGGGGTCTGTGTAGGAAAGAAAGAGGAATTTCAATTACGAGTATGTTAAGCAGTGGTTCATAAATGTCGTCCTACACTTAATAAATGTAGGACATCGATAAAATATAGGACATTTACAAACGATGAAAAAAAGAAAAAAATCCTGGGCAATAGATCAGTTGCGCTTACTTGGGTGATGTTTTAAAGCCATAGAGCAGGAAAACTGAGGACCAACGGAATTTTTCTTTTTCTTCTACGACTTCTAAATACCGAGATAAATCAATTGAGAAAATACCGGTAAATCGTGAAGTTTGATTTTGACGTGAAATCTGACGTCACAACTCTTTGAACTTTTTCATTAGAACAACAAATAAAAATTGAATTTTCGACCTTTTAAAGTTACTTTTTCGGAGTTTTGACCTCAGATTTCGATTTTTATTTCCGCTTCGTTTGTTTGTGCGCAAGCGTTTCTGCGCATTTTGACGTGAAATCTGACGTCACAACTCCTAAACTTTTTCATTAGAACAACAAATAAAAATTGAATTTTCGACCTTTTAAAGTTACTTTTTCGGAGTTTTGACCTCAGATTTCGATTTTTCACAACTTTTTGTAGGAATCGACCTTTTATTAATAATATTCTCCCAATTGCAACTCCTCCATTGGGGGTACAAAACAAGTGTCCTAAACATAGGACTAGAGAGATTGTACTTTTCCTTCCTTGTAAGGAGAAGAAAAGAGAACAAGTGTACTTTTATTTTTACATTCTCCTTACAAGGTGGAGTATCATTTCATTTAAATATTAAAGCTTTTCTATTACTTCATCAGTAGTCTCTCTCTCTCTCCCACTCAATATTTTTTTCTGCTCTTCATATTTCCATTTCACAGTGCTCTAATTTTCGATTTACGTTCTTTCTCCCTTCATTAATTTTCTCTCTTTTTTAGCTAAATCCCCTTTAGGGGTGAGCTATCCATTTCTATCGAAAGTCACAACTTTGGGTCAGGGTTGTGTTTTTTGGGTCTTTTGGGTCACTAGGAAATTATTCGCTATGAAAACTCATTTTGATATATATCTATATATTACAGAAAAAAAGGCTAATTTACTAATCCCTATCTAGTATCCACAGTAGAGTAACTGCTTCTTTATGTACATCTTTATTCATATCAAAGGATCAAGCTCTCTACTCTATATAAAAGGGAAATGTCACATCATAATTGGGATAGCTGTGAATTTAACATCATGAAAAAAGGAAACAAAATTGCCAGGAAAACCACCAGATATGATGTGGGTATCTACATATATTTAATTAATTGTGCTCGTATCTTGTGGGTAACATGGTTATATGACTGTATACGTGTATACCTAACCTACCTACTATGAAAATATGAGAAACCTCATGCCCTCGTCATTGAATTTTCAGACGAGCTATAGAATAGACTATAGAGAGACGATGTGGAATGTATAGCATAGCTGAAATAGAGATACATAATTTTATTTTCCTATGAAAAAGAGGAAATTCAATTTGTATGAGAAACCTCATGCCCTCGTCATTGAATTTTCAGACGAGCTATAGAATAAACTATAGAGAGACGATGTGGAATGTATAGCATAGCTGAAATAGAGATACATAATTTTATTTTCCTATGAAAAAGAGGAAATTCAATTTTCACACTTCTAATGGATTCCAATGTTCTCTCTCTCTCTCTCTCTCTCTCTCTCTCTCTCTCGCAGTTTTCTATTTTGAACAAAAAAGAGCATGAATTAAATATCTGTTTTTTAGTCCGTCCTTCCTTTATTATTACTAATAATAAAAGGTATAGTGGACGGACTATTGTATTCGCTTCGGTGTCTTCAGTCTGTCTGTCCCCATAGAAGGGCTTATCCAAACCTGGTCGACCTATATATCAATTTAAAGGTCTTTTTACCAGGATCACGAAAATTTTGTCCAGAGAACCATTTTTGGTTTTTGGGGGATTTTTTCACATTTTCTCACACAAATGAGCTCTGATCTAGAAATTTGTCGCGACGACCTATAAACTCAAAGCGAGAAAGTTTTAGATAACACTTCAGTCAGAAGTTATTTGAACTGTATAACCAAAGTGGGTGCCTATATTCTATTCTTATGTTAACTGTCCATTCAAGTGTGTGGGTACCTGGGTACAGTAAGGTAGGTATTTTCCTTCTTCTCCATAATCTTGATGCACACTCAAATAATTACAAGTGTGTGTACCTAATCTTACCCTACTGAAGTATTATTCGAAGCCATTCAAAGCTATATCGTCGGTAATGTTGTATGTTTTGGCGAGTAGATGTTTGTACTTGGAATCTGTCTTCCTCCACTTTGCTCTTTACATTCCTCTCCTAAACACATAATTCTTCTGACAGCCTCTCCCTCAAATTGTGTATCTCCAGTTAATCTTAACATAAGTGTTCGTATAACTCTTCCCAAATGACGTGTGTAACGTGTTTGGTTTGGATGTATTCTCTTTCTCTCCTTTCATTATTTTCTCTTGCTTCTGTTTTCTGTTATCCTCATGTCGCTCGCATGAACATTATTGCGAACATGACGATATAAAGCTTGTTCTCAGCCTCCAATAATCCCGAACGATACGGTGGTGTGCACGTTTTATGTTTTCTATAGGAGGGAACTTAGAGTACGTGCTACATGGAACATGAAAATCTGCAACCTCAGGAGGTTTCTTTACCTCGAAACTCACACAAACATGTTTCTATCCTTTCATTGGATTCCTGCTTTGTGCCCTTATGCTAAACACCTTTACATTAGCTTCATATACTCTGAAATCAATGTTTCTAATATCTGGTTTAATTTATTTAACAGTCTCATGACTCTCATGACTTTTCTGGTTAAGTTAACCAAAATCTTCCATTTATATTTATTTATTTTTAGGTAAGAAATTGTTTATAAAATAAATATTATTCATACCAAACAAACGTTATCGAAAATTTGCTTTCACTCCCAAAAAGGGAAAAGACAAAGTAAAAGAAGACTCCCACTTTCCTCCTGTATTTCTATTTTTCTCTATCTTACTGTCCCTCCTTCCTTTTCTCTCTCACCACTTCTGCTCTTTTGCTCTCTGAGATTTCCCCCCCCCCCACACATAATATTCAATAAAATAATATGGAAAATGACTCAGCCTGAAGGGCTTGAGAATCTCAGAGTGAACTCTCCAGGTCCCTGAACTGTTTTGATATTCCAACAGCACACTGTGGAAAACATGACTAGGTACTATATCACTGTAGAATATCACTATCACTGTAGAATGGTTAGGTGAGTGGTTTGGAGGTTTCCCAGTGGCTCATAAATATGCGTATAATAGAGGTTTCTTCCTATACCTACCATAGGTCTCTTAAGAGGTTTCTCTCTTGGGAGTGTGCTAAAATTTGTCAGAGTAGAGCAAAGAAATTTTGTTGAACTTTGACCTGAACGTGACAAAGTTGAATATACGCAAGAAAGGAAAATTTGTGTTGTAAGACACCTCGATGTTAAGGTCAGCCACACACTATCAGGTAGACCTGACAGGTACGGCTGGAAAGGTCCACATGTCAGGTCTACCTGATAGTGAGTGTCTGGCCTAAGAGAGTTAAATTCTAGGATGGCATGGGCAGCCGTTTCCAAACAATGTGGTCCTCGTAGAAGGTTGTTCCATCAAACCCTCTGATTTGTGTTTCAGGATCGACGGGATGTTGGAAGAATGGCTCAAGCCCCTGCTCCGAATTTCAGTTCTCCTGTTTGTCCAACTGCCAGTGTATTCCCAAGTCTTGGATCTGTGACGGGCAGGAAGATTGCAATGATAGCAGCGACGAACACGACAAATTTTGCAGTAAGTTCAATACAAAGTACAAAGTTTTCACATGTTGACCTATACGAGTTATCACTTCGCTATGTCCTCGTATTAAAATTGCTCCAAATTTTTGGAGATTAACCTACAGTAATGGTGTGAATTGAAGCTCGAGCGAGGCGCCCCCCCCCCCCCCCCAATAAAGGAAGAACGGACTAAAAATCCTTCCTCTATATTTTCCTTCTTCCTTCACAGAATGCCTATGTTGTACCTACTCTTATGTAGTCTTCACAATACCCTATGTACTTGCATTGTATACGTAGCCATGTACAAGAAGATAGGCTTTTCTTTGCAAAAAGCATTTTTCCGTTTAAAATTCCAAAGTAAAGATGGGGATGAAGTCGATGATAGCCTCAGTCTAGTTGGCTCGAAAGGTAGCGCGCCCGTCTTGTTAGCGTTAGGTAGTGGGTTCGATATCCGCCCGGAGTGAACTGTCGGCCGGCTTTCTTCTTCTATCCTATCTTTGTTCTCTCTTCGATTTTGGGACGATAAGACCATCGTTGTTATAGTTGTCTCCATCAAGTACCCTCTAAGAAAGGTTTAGAGTTTAGAGGGTACCATTGTCGGTGTCCTTAGCTTACTACACGGCGGAAATTAGAATGTTAATCTGAGCGCATGACGGTAATAAAGGAGCAAAAATAATGTACTCTGGAATTTAAAGACAGACATTTCAGTTTTTTAGTCAAATCCGGCTTGAATGTGGATGCTAGAATTTAGTAAAATCCGGCCAAGATCCGGACATTGCTCACTGCTCTCTTACCGTATACCCGTGTGCATAAATCCCTTAATACTATCTGTCAGGACGTCTAGACCTTAATCTCCATCTATTTGTTTCTTACTCCTTAATCCGTTTCTTCCTCTAATTCTTTCCTCTCAGAGATCTTGTTCAAAAAATAGAGAAAAAAGCTTTTCCGTCTGCTACGGACTTGGACATGGAAATTTTGATCTTCTGAAAAAATATGATGATGAAAATTATTCTGAAAAATTATGATGATATGCCTAGGTTATTTTGCGCCGCACTCCAATAATCCTCAGTCCACCTGTACACGAGAACCTAGAGCACTGAACCTAGAGCCTGTTCCACGAAACAATTCTCTGTCACGTCACATTCCACACTGTCTTCACACCAGATATCAACAAACGGTACGAACTGACGCGACGTTTTCTCTGCGTGTGGAGAGTTAACGAAAAGTCAGGATTGCGGCAGTTATTTGGTTGAATATCCCCTCAAAACCTGTAACGTAGGCTATTGCTTAAGCCAGACACTCACTGTCAGATAGCCCCGTAGACCTGACAGGTACACCTGAAAAGGTGTGCCTGTTAGGTCTACCTGATGAGCACACACACTACCTATCAGGTATACCTGACAGGAGGACCTGATCAGGTGTACCTGAGAGTGAGTGGCTACCCTTAGTTGTGTTGAGAATGTTTAGATTAAATACTGCATCATACAAAGTTTCGTCAAATTGCTATTTCAATCAACTCTATCCCAAATGGAAACATAGACACATGTTCACCAGTGATCTCTGCCATGATGCTTTACAATCAACACTCCTCTCTTTTAGATCTAGCTTTGAACCCGACAACCTTCAAAATAGTTAGTAGAGAAGAGAGAAGTACTGGAGCTGGAACAACCAACTGAAATTTAATAAAATAAAATAAAAACGATGATAATATTATGGGGCAAAACATCTACCTACCCAATTTTACATTTTTACTTTTTCCATCCATATTATCATACGTTTATGTAAATAATTCTTATTATCTTTATTTACCTTTGTTCATGTAATTGCAATGTATTTGTTATTATCATTAATAAAATTGCGTTTGAACGCCTTAAATTAAAAAAAAAAAAAAATGATAGATTTTGATCCATACCACGTAGGTACAGTTTAAAACCATATTATTTTTCCATTAATCACACATTAAAGAAATGTGGGAAACCATAAAAATAACATACTTCCTACCGAAAATAATTTTCTATTTTATTGCGTGGTTTGAATAAAATTATCTCTGTTAATGTGGTAATGCCTTTCTCAGCATTCTCATGAAGAAAGGCGAAAGAAATCATGATCTTCCAGATCAAAAGTCAAACTTAGCATAATCACTATGAGAAATATTATAGTTGAACTTTTTATTGAGATGCATTACTTACTTGTTCTGGATGTTTGTGACCATTGGTGATGGCTACCTTTTCATCAATTTCACTAGATGTTTGAAAAATTTGACATTGATAAGGTTGCGTGGTTTGAATGAAATTATCTCTGTTAATGTGTTAATGCCTTTCTCTGCTTTCTCATGAAGAAAGGCGAAAGAAATCATGATCTTCCAGATCAAAAGTCAAATCACTATGAGAAATTATAGTTCAACTTTTTATTGAGATGCATACTTACTTACTTGTTCTGGATGTTTGTGACCATTGGTGATGGCTACCTTTTCATCAATTTCACTAGATGTTTGAAAAATTTGACATTGATGATGACGATGATGTTGAGTGTCATGAGGTCATGCCGGTTTCAAGCCTTAAAGTTCATATTATATCGGTTTCATATAAGATGTTATCGTTAAGCTCTATGGATATTATCAATTGAAAGGCCAAATCGCCTTACCTACTTGATTCGAATTTTGCGTAGGGTGAGGGTGTAAATTAGGTAATCCGGATAACCGGTATCAAGGATTCATAGGTAAATTCAAGATTAGAGTACCTAAGCTGGACACTCCTACTCTTAAAAGAAGAAGAAAAAAATCAAATCGGTCTCAGAGTTCCAGTAACATTTCTTCATCATAACCAGTTTGGTTCGTTTGACTTTTGAAAATTTTTTGCGATAATTTGGTCAGGAAGAGTGTCTCCTATGATATAAGAGTCTCCTATATCATTTCTCCAACTATACCTATGAGGTTAATACTGTCATCAGAACGAGTCTTATCTTCTTGCAAAATTAAGTCAATGATCCAAATTATTTGGATTGTTTGTAAACACCTGACCTTCTGCCATACTAATCTGTTTAAATTGAGATTCAATTTGTTCATAAATAAATCGAGATTGGTTCATTGGGATTATCGTGTTACCATCAGGTGTTTGATTGATATAGATAATTTAGACTAGACTAGATCTAGACTATATGCAACGGACATGTCAGCCTATGTGTACCTTTAACTTTCTTTATAAACCCAAGGGGTCACTTTAGCCCAATAGAGAAAGCTGTCTCAAGATCGAATACGGTTAAAGTTGAGCTGATCTATTTACCTGATAGACTGACTCAGGCAAAAGATTCTCAGCTGTTCAATCATACAAGTGAAGGGTTAGGTGCAATGGAGCTTTAGCCTACGAATAAAAAAAAAATCGAGATTGGTTCATTGGGATTATCGTGTTGCCATCAGGTGTTTGATTGATATAGAATATATAGATAATTTAGACTAGACTAGATCTAGACTTTATGCAACGGACATGTCAGCCTATGTGTACCTTTAACTTTCTTTATAAAGCTAAGGGGTCACCTTAGCCCAATAGAGAAAGCTGTCTCAAGATCGAATACGGTTAAAGTTGAGCTGATCTATTTACCTGATAGACTGACTCAGGCAAAAGATTCTCAGCTGTTCAATCATACAAGTGAAGGGTTAGGTGCAATGGAGCTTTAGCCTACGAGAATTACTTGAAAGTTTGTTGGAACTGACCGTATATGCCTTGGTCAAGGGATCATAGGAGGAATATACCCCGAAGAAATACCAAGCAGTGGATATATATTTCTATCTGAGACTAGTTCCCAAGGTTGGTCTCTTATTATTAGGGTACAATAATTGTGATTTGGGTTAGCCTACGAGAATTACCTACTTGAAAGTTTGTTGGAACTGGCCGTATATGCCTTGGTCAAGGGATCATAGGAGGAATATACCCCGAAGAAATACCAAGCACTGGAAATATATTCCTATCTGAGACTAGTCCCCAAGGTTGGTCTCTTATTATTAGGGTACAATAATTGTGATTTGGGATGAGTGGATAGTTGGATACCTACTCCAGTGTTTTTTCTTTCTTTTTTTCGTCCATTGGATCCATGTTTGATGACTAGGTGACCAGGAAAATTACTGATTTCTGATTTTGTAAGGGTTTAGGTTCAGACCCATCATTGGATTAGCAGATGGCATAAAGCACCATATATAGATGTAGATAGGTATGTACCTCCAATATCTCGTACCATTCAAACATCTTGGTGAGATAAATCCACCTATTGATCTCCGAGGTTCCACCTAGAATTTCGATAACGTCATATCGATATTAATAAACTCGGAGGTATGAATAGAAATATTTTCAATTCCAAGGCGGAACAGGATGGTGTCTCCCAGGAAATAATTCAGACTTTCTTTGTGCCGGATTCGGTCTTTTATTATTTGCAAGTCATTTTGATTCAATTTTTATTCGAGCTTAATATCGTGCATACATACGATCCATACATACATACATACATACGATCGAGTATATCTTCAACACAAGCTATGGCATAGGCAGCTATATGTATGCGAGAGAGGATAGAAATGCATTGAGATTAGATTTAAGGCTCAGTTACACCTAGGCAACATGTAGCTTGCTGCACTGAAGCATGCTAACATCTCAATCGATGGTCAACATGAGATAACATTCAGCATGCTTTAAATATTTTGCCTAACCAAATTTATAATTTAATTTACACTGGTGGTATAAACAGGGTATATTCTATTCTAACCTATTCGAATTATGGTCCTGACGCAGCAATGTGCAGTATGTTTCATGTTGTTCCAATGTATTAGCGCTTAAAGAGAAAGAACTGAAAATATCAGAAAGGGTTGAATTTATATCTGGGGGGGGGGGGATAGTAAATTTCACTGCTATTTTTCGATTTCGGGACGATAAGACCCTAGCAGTTACAGTTCCCTCTATCAAACCTCTTGAAAAAAAAGTTCCTTTATCCACGAGGATTATTGACTGACACATTTTTTGTTGTTTACAAACATCACACTCTTGTTCTGTGTTCTTTACTCAACTATGGAGAGGTGTAGAGAGAATGTTGTGTCAATGTATAGGTAGTAGTACGACAATTTTTGGTTTCCTAGCTAGAAGCGGGCTTCTATAAGGAACACCAATTTATTGTGAAAACTGAAAAACTAACTTTATATTAGCGAAAAACTCCATTTCACTTATTGGACCACATGGACAACCTGATTTATCAGAATCCAATTCCCATTTTCCCTCGCAGATGATTCGGAAATATGTATTTCGGTTGGAAAGGCTCCTTCAGGGGAACTTCAAAGAAAGCCAGAGAAAGGGAAGATTTAGGTAACAAGTGAACATTTTGTTCAAAATTAGCGAAAAACTCCATTTCACTTATTGGACCACATGGACAACCTGATTTATCAGAATCCGATTCCCATTTTCCCTCGCAGATGATTCGGAAATATGTATATTTCGGTTGGAAAGGCTCCTTCAGGGGAACTTCAAAGAAAGCCAGAGAAAGGGAAGATTTAGGTAACAAGTGAACATTTTGTTCAAAATCAAGTTCCTTTATACGAAGGGATATGGGATAACGTTCGTTCTCGGAACGGCTGGCTTTCTCCGATCCTGTTTTCCTTTTTCCTTCGATTTCGGGACGATAAGACCCTAGCAGTTACAGTTCCCTCTATCAAACCTCTTGAAAAAAAAGTTCCTTTATCCACGAGGATTATTGACTGACACATTTCTTGTTTGTTTCCACAGTGATAGACAAGCCATCCTCCGATGTATGGAATCCAGATGAAGTGGCTTCAGTAGGAGAACTTCTATTGGACATCACGGCGCAGCTTGCCAAAGCGTAAGTCATAGTATTTTCAAACCAGGTTAACTTACAAATCCCAAGGTGTGTTCACACATAGTCGACCGGCCGTCGATCGACGAGCTGAATCTATATTATCGAGACAGTGTGGACGGTTCAGTCGACATCGATTGGTCGGTCGTCTGTGTGTTCACACACTTTAACAACAGTTCATTGGGGAGATTAAGACGGTATGGAAAGCTCCTTAGGCATGGGTGTTGTAGGGTTTCAATATGGCTAGTTGGCTGGGCAGCAGGGATAGCACGTTGAATGCACCTATTCCCTGGTGGATGAATCACTTTTCCCGGTATCTCTCGGGCCGGTGAGGAGGGGTAAAACCTCCGTTACTGTATAGTGCCATCCCGCTTGATTTCAGTCGTGTAAATTGAAAATTTCTGGGGTATTTCTACCTCTAAAAGAGACGGTACCATATCTACGTTTTGCTGATTGATCCTTGGCTGCAGAAGTTATTCCTCTTACAAATCCTAAGGTGTGTTCACACATAGTCGACCGGCCGTCGATCGACGAGCTGAATCTATGTATATTATCGAGACAGTGTGGACGGTTCAGTCGACATCGAGTGCTCGGTCGACTATGGATGGACACACCTTAACAACAGTTCATTGGGGAGATTAAGACGGTATGAAAAGCTCCTTAGGCATGGGTGGGGTAGGGTTTCAATATGGCTAGTTGGCTGGGCAGCAGGGATAGCACGTTGAATGCACCTATTCCCTGGTGGATGAATCACTTTTCCCGGCTGGGGACAATTCATGGATCATGACTTCACACTGACTGGAACCCCGTTAGGTAAGTGATTTCATACTAAACGGAACCCCGGGTAAGTTATGGATTGACTTTCCTCTTCCCGACGCAGAGAGCGCCCCAGTCGTGAGTAATTTTGCCGACGATTTTGAAGTCTATTTCAAGAAAAAATAGTGCCGCTTTTTAACATCAAAGGCGACAGCGCCTTTATATTTGTTAATATTTTTCTCTGTACAGTAAATAACTGACTGATTTAGACATCTTTAGTTTTAGGAAACTTTTGTTATTGTTTTTTTTTACTCATCTAGTTTTGTCACTTGATTCAAACATTGTGTCTTTTGCGGTCGAAATTACTAATTGAACAGTTATGATTGTCATAACTCATCTAGTTTTGTCACTTGATTCAAACATTGTGTCTTTTGCGGTCGAAATTACTAATTGAACAGTTATGATTGTCATACTACAGAGAGTAGAACAGGGTACACTGCAATTGAATTTCATATGAAGGGAGGTCGATTATTTGATGTTACATAATATTGCTGGGTTTAGTTGAGATTGCCATGGGTGCACTAGTCTTTCACACCAGACTCTACACACAGGAAATTCGTTAGGAAAGTCCCTCATTTCAATGTAATGTAGAGATTACCAAAAGAATCACACCTTTTTGTCCTTTTGCTTGCAATCTCCTTTAAGTTCTTGATATTTTTCCGACGACTTTCACCGACACAAACTCTCATCTTCAGATTCGAAAAACAAGAACGAGCCGGAGGAATGTTGCAATCGACCCGCCCACCTCAAGAACCCGTACTGTATGGAGATCACCGTTCCCGAAGACGACCAATACTACAACAAATACAAGGTCAGATGTCAGGACTTTGTGCGAGCTTTCCCCGGGATTCGACCAGGCTGTCGGCTAGGCTCTAGGGTACCGTTCAATACACTGACGGGAGTGATCGATGGCAATACTATTTACGGAGTGACTGAGAACTTTGCCAGGTTAGTCGAGAGTTTTGTAGACGAATGGATCATTAAGTCTCGTTTTGCCAGACCTAGGGACTCTTAGTCCGCTTTCTATGCCCCGTATTGGTACGGGTTTGGATACGGGATACAATAAGGGGCATAGGGAGCGGATCCTAGTCCAAATCCTAGAGAAGAGCATGAGAAAAGAGTAATTCATTTGACTTGTGTTTGTAGGCTTGTACTTTGTAGGAGACCACTTCCTGAGAAAACAGTAAGTGGTGGTAAAAATTTTTATGAACAATCTACGGACGATAAAAACTCACTCAGAAAAACCAACAAATAGCTAGTCTACAAATCTACGTACAGAGATCGAACCAAACGACTTTCTCTCCAAACCAGAAGAAGATCTTGGTACTCTTGGTAGCGAAAATCAAGTTTTAGCTTTGCCCTCGCTTGACAAGGCCGGTTGATTTTAAATGAATCATTATTTAATATATGTAATTCATTTGACTTGTGTTTGTAGGCTTGTACTTTGTAGGAGACCACTTCCTGAGAAAACAGTAAGTGGTGGTAAAAATTTTTGTCTCTAGTTATAACGATTACATATTTGTATGAACCTAACACTAGACACCGAGTCGTTCTATTAATTAAGCTCTAGCTGTATAACACTGACTACATAAATGTTGACAAACTCAAATTTTGTCAAAGTAATGACCCTTTGTAAACAATTTGTACTACATATTTGTATGAACCTAACACTAGACACCGAGTCGTTCTATTAAGCTCTAGCTGTATAACACTGACTACATAAATAAATGTTGACATGTAATTCATTTGACTTGTGTTTGTAGGCTTGTACTTTGTAGGAGACCACTTCCTGAGAAAACAGTAAGTGGTGGTAAAAATTTTTGTCTCTAGTTATAACGATTACATATTTGTATGAACCTAACACTAGACACCCAGTCGTTCTATTAAGCTCTAGCTGTATAACACTGACTACATAAATGTTGACAAACTCAAATTTTGTCAAAGTAATGACCCTTTGTAAACAATTTGTACTGAATTCTGTTCTTATACCTGTAAAATACACGAGACCTTGTTTAGACTGCTGGGGCAAAGGGACTTTTTAGTCTCATTCGAGCAGGATAAACAAGGCATATTCTATTCTATTCTACAATACATACACACTCCGACCTATAGCCTATAGGTATAGTTACTCACAAGTATAATAGGTATCTTATCTACACAAGTATCTGTTACGAGTAATTGAATAATTTTCATATTTGTATTTCTAGGGGTTTTTCCCCCTCTTTCCCATCTTCATTCCACATTTCCATTCACAAAATGCCACAGACTAGCCTTCTTCCTACGTCCTATTACCTAAGAGTAAAATCCTAATACTTTCTCATTAGTCCCATTTACCACAGGTAATAATATTTGTACAAGCATTATTCTATTCTTATACCAATAAAATACACGAGACCTTGTTTAGACTGCTGGGGCAAAGGGACTTTTTAGTCTCATTCGAGCAGGATAAACAAGACATATTCTATTCTATTCTACAATACATACACACTCCGACCTATAGGTATAGTTACTCACAAGTATAATAGGTATCTTATCTACACAAGTATCTGTTACGAGTAATTGAATAATTTTCATATTTGTATTTCTAGGGGTTTTTCCCCCTCTTTCCCATCTTCATTCCACATTTCCATTCACAAAATGCCACAGACTAGCCTTCTTCCTACGTCCTATTACCTAAGAGTAAAATCCTAATACTTTCTCATTAGTCCCATTTACCACAGGTAATAATATTTGTACAAGCATTTATTTAAGATCTCAGCAAGTCCTCCCTGTCCTTTACCCAATTTCTGTACCAGTGCTACTGATTATTAAATCTCGTGATAAAATGATATCATCTATTACCAAGTGTTATTGTGTATACGCTCTGTTTGTGTGTATAATGCCATACCGCGTACGTCCTTTAATTCTATTAGAGGTGTTTGCTACTATAGGTGTTGTGAGCACGTATCACACTATCACTGGGATTTAAAAGTGGTATTAATATGAATGTTTTCCATCACTACGATGTTCTAGGAAGCACGGAGGATTGTGGTTTGTACAAGCATTTATTTAAGATCTCAGCAAGTCCTCCCTGTCCTTTACCCAATTTCTGTACCAATGCTACAGCTCATTATTAAATCTCGTGATAAAATGATATCATCTATTACCATGTGTTATTGTGTATACGCTCTGTTTGTGTGTATTGTGTATAATCTCCTATTACCTAAGAGTAAAATCCCAATACTTTCTCATTAGTCCCATTTACCACAGGTAATAATATTTGTACAAGCATTTATTTAAGATCTCAGCAAGTCCTCCCTGTCCTTTACCCAATTTCTGTACCAATGCTACTGCTCATTATTAAATCTCGTGATAAAATGATATCATCTATTACCATGTGTTATTGTGTATACTGTATACGCTCTGTTTGTGTGTATAATTGCCATACGGCATACCATACCGCGTACCTACGTCCTTTAATTCTATTAGAGGTGTTTGCTACTATATAGGTGTTGTGAGCACGTATCACACTATCACTGGGATTTAGAGGTTGAGCTATCTTTTCAATTAGAACTTCTTCATATTAGGCTATGTGACCATCACAATGTATAGGGTGTTTGTGTTTTGCATCAACACAGACTTGAAGAATCATACCGTTTGGATATCTCGTTCAAGTATCATTGCATTCGGATGCGTGAGATATCCCTGAAATCGGAGAATAACAGGGTTCGATATCACCAGAACCAGAATTTTTGTATGACTTATGGAGAAAAGACCTCTCAAGACTTCTCTACCTAGTTTTCGAAGTAATTTTTAAAAGATTTTGTGTTTTCGAAGGTTTTCCAAAAAGAGGTCCAATATTCACTGTCACTTTCTGTGACATTTCCAAAAAAGGTTCAATAGGTATTCACAATATTCAATGTCTTTCTTTGATACTCTCTAAATTTTCTGTGAAATTTTTCGTGAGATCAACACTTTTTTAGAAGCATACCTAACTACGCCCCAGGGCTAACCCTTGGTTGCTCAGTGTTGGATACGGATTCTATGTTGTTCTACGAGTGTAGTAGTATAATATATATTTTTTTATATATATGATTCAAAGTACAGTTTGTAGACTAGCACCTACCCTATTTCTTTCCTTAGGAGGAAGGACACTGTAAGAACGGAGGAAATATCTTCCCGAAATCGAAGAGGAAAGGATAGGAGAAAGTCAACCGTTCCGAGAACGAAATGGCTTACCTGTTTAGGTAGGTAAGCCATTTATAAAGTTCGCACAGGTCGAAAATCGAGCCTGCCACTCATTCATATGGGGAGACAAGAACAAAGTTGACAAACTGTAACAGAATTCACACTTTATACTCTTAGTTACATAAATATTATTTAAGTCAGCTCCCATCCTCGTTCAAGTATCATTGCATTCGGATGGGTGAGATATCCCAGAAATCGGAGAATAACAGGGTTCGATATCACCAGAACCAGAATTTTTGTATGACTTATGGAGAAAAGACCTCTCAAGACTTCTTTACCTAGTTTTCGGAGTAACTTTTAAAAGATTTTGTGTTTTCGAAGGTTTTCCAAAAAAGAGGTCCAATATTCACTGTCCCTTTCTGTGACATTTCCAAAAAAGGTTCAATAGGTATTCACAAGATTCACTGTCTTTCTTTGATACTCTCTAAATTTTCTGTGAAATTTTTCGTGAGATCAACACTTTTTTAGAAGCATACCTAACTACGCCCCAGGGCTCACTGCGCTCGCCTTGCACGCGGGAGACCCGGGTTCGATTCCCGGCGGGGTCAAGAAATTTGTATCATCCAAATGATTGATTCCGTGACTGGCTATTGCCCACTCAGCCTCGTGAGGAAAGGGTCAAGAAATTTGTATCATGCAAATGATTGATACCGTGACTGGCTGTTGCGGGGCCCACTCAGCCTCGTGAGGAAATAGTAGCTATGACATGTAAATGCGCATAGCGACCGGTGCCAGCATGGTAGGTAAACATTGGTTGTTAGGATTATTGAGAATCAAGAAATTTGTATCATGCAAATGATTGATTCCGTGACTGGCTGTTGCGGGGCCCACTCAGCCTCGTGAGGAAAATCCAAGAAATTTGTATCATGCAAATGATTGATTCCGTGACTGGCCGTTACGGGGCCCACTCAGCCTCGTGAGGAAAATGAGTAACTATGACATATAAATGTGCGTAGCGACCGGTGCCAGCATGGTAGGTAAACATATTGGATGTTAGGATTATTGAGATATTAGGAAAATCCTACAATGCTGCAGTGAGCACCAAAGTTGTGACATAATAACACAAAGAAAACTGCATTTACATTTACATTACATAAAAACTCTTCGGAATCTCTTTTTTTTATAATCCTTGATCCCAATAACATACCTATAGGTACATATCAAACACTCCAAGTCGGAAACAAGGTGTAATGACTAAAATAACACCAAAGAGAAGCGCTAAGAGCTTTTAAAAGCGGATTATTTTTCAGTCAAGTGAGACCAGACAAACCGAAAATTTTTGAACAATCTATCCAAATTTTGATGATCTTATAAAAACTCTAATCTAAACCCTTTCTCGAAGATTGACTTAGAAACCTATATTCTTTGTTGCAGACTTTTACCATGGCTATTTGTCATGTGCATTCTACCCCACGTAACACGCCAGTATGTATCAGTGGACAAGTTAGAAGATTGCGCCTTCATTTTGGACGAAGATGAAGACGGAAGCAGTAGCATATACGAGTATGCCACCAATATTCTGAATATGGCTATTTGTCATGTGCATTCTACCCCACGTAACACGCCAGTATGTATCAGTGGACAAGTTAGAAGATTGCGCCTTCATTTTGGACGAAGATGAAGACGGAAGCAGTAGCATATACGAGTATGCCACCAATATTCTGAATGGTCATATGTAAGTGATCTAGAAAGAGATTGCTCAGTTTCTTTAGCCTTAAGAAATCACATTGATCTCACGTACCATAAGCGTTGTACAAAACAATATCGATCTAAAAAAAAGTCGCAGTGATAATATTGTGTACTTCTCCTAAGAGAGGGAGAAATCAGACATAAAATAAAGGTGTGGACTTGGAAACCGGAAGGCCGGGTTTAGACCCAGCAAAGGGAAATAATTTATAAGTTCTCAACTTCGAGGTAGGTAAGTAGGGAGGGATGGAGAGAGAGAGAGAGAGAGAGAGAGAGAGACAAAAAGGGAGTGAGAGAAGATAGAGAAGTATCAAACGTATAAGAAGGTGTTCGGACGCCAAATAACGCGACACCCAGCTTTACATAATATGTATCTAATAGGATATAGGATCTGCTTTAAATTTCAACGCTCTGGTTATTTACATATTTATTTACAATCCACGATACATAGAGATGACCCAGGGTTACAGAGGTCTAAATATACTGAACTGAATACGGACATAACCTCTATTATATAACAATTATTTATTAAAACCCGAAGTATCGTAAACAAACAACTTTTTGTACACACGAGAAACAAATCTTGTCCTCACGTAAAACAATAAATGGAACTTCAAACTCGATCTGCTTTAAATTTCAACGCTCTGGTTATTTTCATATTTATTTACAATCCACGATACCTAAAGATGACCCAGGGTTACAGAGGTCTAGATATACTGAACTGAATACGGACATAACCTCTATTAGATAACAATTATTTATTAAACCCCGAAGTATCGTAAACAAACAACTTTTTGTACACACGAGAAACAAATCTTGTCCTCACGTAAAACAATAAATGGAACTTCAAACTCGTCCAATAGTATTCTACCTACATTGGGAATAACGTAAAGTTCATATCCATAGCCGGACTCAAGTAACTAAAGTTGCTAGTTTTGATATAAAAAACCGGAACCTTATGAAGAGCTTTAGAGTAAATATCTAGGTAAAGAACTCTAGGTACGTATAATGAAGAAGAAAGTAATTGGTTTTATTAAATAACAGACGCTATAACTTGTATAAGATCTGCTAGACTAGTACTCTATGTGTAAAAGGTCCAAGAACTGGTATGCACCTTTAAAAGATCCAATATGTAGTACGCAGGTTTATAAAACTCAGTATCTAATATCTATTAGGTATAAAGCAAGCTTTACGTCGGCAAGTTGATCTGGTATTGCCTTTTTCAATTGTTAAAACAAGAGGGATTCATATGGTTACTACCAATAGCCGGGTTTTAATTAGGACAGACGCGTGAACCAATTTTAGGGACGTAGTCGAGTAACCGCGTAATCAATGACCTCGATATTACGCGAAAAATTGATAGGTACTTCAGGTAGGTATGTCGGCCCCTTAAGGACGTTTTCCCTGTATCGGCAAGTTGATCTGGTATTGCCTTTTTCAATTGTTAGAACAAGGGGGATTCATAATATTCATATGGTTACTACCAATAGCCGGGTTTTAATTAGGACAGACGCGTGAACCAATTTTAGGGACGTAGTCGAGTGACCGCGTAATCAATGACCTCGATATTACGCGAAAAATTGATAGGTACTTCAGGTAGGTATGTCGGCCCCTTAAGGACGTTTTCCCTGTTTTTACCTCCAAAGCGCTGCCAACTCCTCAATAGGTACTCGTTTTGTTTAATTAATGCTTTTCCTGTTGTGTTTCAGTTCTTATTCAGGACCAAGACCCTGTATCACCTATGATGCCATCAATGATACTCGTTTTGTTTAATTAATGCTTTTCCTGTTGTGTTTCAGTTCTTATTCAGGACCAAGACCCTGTATCACCTATGATGCCATCAATGAGGCATATCTGGAAGCTAGAAAGCGAATAGGTGAGTTAACATAGACTCTCATTCGTTTTACACATGAACTACAACACCTACAGGTTAAGGACCAAGGAGTGACTGGTACAATTTTTGGTTTCCTAGCTAGAAGCGGGCTTCTATAGGGACAACAATTTATTGTGAAAACTGAAAAATTAACTTTATATTAGCGAAAAACTCCATTTCACTTATTGGACTACATGGACAACCTGATTTATCAGAATCCAATTCCCATTTTCCCTCGCAGATGATTCGGAAATATGTATTTCGGTTGGAAAGGCTCCTTCATTCTGAATGGTCACATGTAAGTAAAGCGGTTACAATAGATCTAGAAAGTGATTGCTCAGTTTCTTTAGTGTTAAGAAATCACATTGATCTCACGTACCATAAGCGTTGTACAAAACAATATAGATCTAAAAAAGGTAATAGAAAGTAAAAAGTCGCAGTGATAATATTGTGTACTTCTCCTAAGAGAGGGAGAAATCAGACATAAAATAAAGGTGTGGACTGGGAAACCGGAAGGCCGGGTTTAGACCCAGCAAAGGGAAATAATTTATAAGTTCTCAACTTTGAGGTAGGTAGGTAGGGAGGGATGGGGGGAGAGAGAGAGAGAGACAAAGGGAGTGAGAGAAGATAGAGAAATATCAAACGTATAAGAAGGTGTTCGGACGCCAAATAACGCGACACCCAGCTTTACATATGTATCTAATAGGATATAGGATCTGCTTTACGAGGTAGGTAGGTAGGTAGGAAGGGATGGGGAGAGAGAGAGAAACAAAGGGAGTGCGAGAAGTATCAAACGTATAAGAAGGTGTTTGGACTGTTTGGACGCCAAGCAACGCGACACCCAGCTTTACATATGTATCTAATAGGATATAGGATCTGCTTTAAATTTCAACGCTCTGGTTATTTACATATTTATTTACAATCCACGATACATAGAGACCAAATTTATAAATCCTTGTTTAGACTGTGAGACTAAAGGGGCTTTTCAGCCTCATGATGCGCTGGTGGTATAAACAGGGTATATTCTATTCTAACCTATTCGGATTATGGTCCTGACGCAGCAATCTGCAGTATGTTTCATGTTGCTCCAATGTATTAGCGCTTTTAAAGAGGAAGAACTAAAAATATCAGCACGGCCCGAATTTATATCTGGGGGGGGACGGGGGGATAGTAAATTTCACTGCTATTTTGTCAAATGAATTTTCATATAAACGTCTTCAAAGGCTTTTTCCTATCGTTTGAAGTTTAGCATCCTGCAATCGGTGCAGCCGACCACAACCAATGGCTAGACGAGTTTAGCTATTCTATTAGGACTTTAGGCATTTTAAGATATTCATAATACATAGAGTGAGCATTCATCTAAAGGTACATAGAGGTATCATAGATTGGAGACCTGGTGCGGAACTAATTTAACATATCTAGACCTAGCTAATAGACAGGTATAGGTATGCATTCAGTATGAGGAATATTGTCTAAGTGCCTGTTACGACCATTACTTTTCAGACGTATTACTTGTAGCTTTTATCCTCTTCAATGGACGGGGGTCATTTCATTTAGGTATTCATTTATGCAGATATGGACTTGAAGTTGGCATAACCTATGGTTTTTCGGATGTTTCGGGTCTAATCTAGTGTCCCTTCTTCATACAAATGTAGATATTGTTCACCTTAAGCAGCGCACACCCATAGCATATTCATAATACATAGAGTGAGCATTCATCTAAAGGTACATAGAGGTATCATAGATTGGAGACCTGGTGCGGAACTACTTTAACATATCTAGACCTAGCTAATAGACAGGTATAGGTATGCATTGAGTATGAGGAATCTTGTCTAAGTGCCTGTTACGACCATTACTTTTAAGCCGTATTACTTGTAGCTTTTATCCTCTTCAATGGACGGGGGTCATTTCATTTAGGTATTCATTTATGCAGATATGGACTTGAAGTTGGCATAACCTGTGGTTTTTCGGATGTTTCGGGTCTAATCTAGTGTCCCTTCTTCATACAAATTTAGATATTGTTCACCTTAAGCAGCGCACACCCATAGGTAGGTTTGAGTAACAGGACGGACTCAGAACGTATTCGGGACGTATTTATGTATGAACACCCATAGGTAAGTTTGAGTACCAGGACGGACTCAGAACGTATTCGGGACGTATTTATGTATGAGTGCGCGTTGTTTTATGCTCCAAGAGCATTGCTTCTACCGTTCATCTATCCCTATCCATAATCTTACCTTTGGAGGGTAAGATTCAAATATCACCCTCGACCAAATGTGAAATTCAAGAAGTTTAACACCTATGTCTTTCTGCTCATATTCTTATCCATGGACAATACCAACAGTCAACTTGGTTCTTGCAGTCTATTGGTGAGGCAATTAGTCGATTCGATTAGTGTGAAATATGCTATAACAGTTTGTGTTGGTGTTTATATGCTTCATTTGAGACAATGCTAGTATTGGTGAGGCAATTAGTCGATTCGATTAGTGTGAAATATTCTATAACAGTTTGTGTTGGTGTTTATATGCTTCATTTGAGACAATGCTACTTATTTCAAATCCATTACGTAAAGATATAATATCTAGATACCTATTAGAGTCTAATTGATAAATACCGACCGACCGAGCTTGTTTGTGTTAAAAATCAATAAGAAGTAATATTTTCTCGACAATCTGTTTTAATTTTTTACTTTCCTTATCCTATAGGAAGGAAAGTAATGTAATCGGGTCAAAATTTCGATGGTCAGTTTTTAGTGCCAAAACACGTTATCTACGATCTACATAGGTTACTATTCAAGTAATTGATTCCCCACCATTCCAAAACGGTCATGGCATAATTTATGTCCAAGAGTTCAAGAATTGACAAGAATTTCTACCATTTCTAGGCTGATTTAATTTCTCGTAATGATTTTGATCCGGTTTTTATTCCAAGGGTGTTTTCTAGCAAGATTACAGATTAGATCATTCTGCATCTCGTTGATAATATTCCAAGATAAAGTTGTCTCTTTTAATTCTATTTGAATGACTTACCTTCAAGTAGAAGAAGTTCCACGGAACTAAGCCGATGTGAGACCTTTAGTTTGCTGGTGAAAATCCAAATAGGAACAATAGCTATGAAAGCCCTTCGGATCAGACTAACCAAGTCCTCCGAGCTCCGAGTGAAGGCGAAACCAAGGTAGGTACCTGTAAGGCTCCTCAATTTAAACTTTTGCATACATATCTATGCTAGTCTCTTGCTGAGGATGGATAGCATTTTCTTTCGCTCGGTCAGACATTACTAGAGGGTGCTACAACCAAGTCTAGGATAGACTCTAGCAAGATTACAGATTAGATCATTCTGCATCTCGTTTATAATATTCCAAGATAAAGTTGTCTCTTTTAATTCTATTTAAATGACTTACCTTCAAGTAGAAGAAGTTCCACGGAACTAAGCCGATGTGAGACCTTTAATTTGCTGGTGAAAATCCAATTAGGAACAATAGCTATGAAAGCCCTTCGGATCAGACTACCCAAGTCCTCCGAGCTCCGAGTGAAGGCAAAACCAAGGTACCTGTAAGGCTCCTCAATTTAAACTTTTGCATACATACCTATCTATGCTAGTCTCTTGCTGAGGATGGATAGCATTTTCTTTCGCTCGGTCAGACATTACTAGAGGGTGCTATAACCAAGTCTAGGATAGAATAACTCAACTGAAGAGACTTCTCTACCATGAGGTAGATACCACTGAGTCGATGAAGATTTTTTTGTACGTTTTATGGTTTGTCTTCATATCAGGTATCATTGTAATCACTGAATCAGTTATACTGTGAGTTATCCAACGTGCAACATGTGAACGCTATATCAGTGATTTTTAATATTTTATTTTTTAATTCGCGATCTTTTTTAATTGTTGGAAATATACGCGTGTTCTAAGTTTTAAATTTTGATACGTTTTATGGTTTGTCTTCATATCAGTTATCATTGTAATCACTGAATCAGTTATACTGTGAGTTATCCAACGTGCAACATGTGAACGCCATATCAGTGATTTTTAATATTTTATTTTTTAATTCGCGATCTTTTTTAATTGTTGGAAATATACGCGTGTTCTAAGTTTTAAATTTTGGTGGTTTCCAATTAACGTTTTCCGTGAATTATTTGAATACTTATTTTCTCCAATTATTCAGTGTTTCTCTACTCAATTTACCATGCACCTGAGGTAATATTTTATTTGTTTATTTATAAATCATGTGGTTTTGTTGGTTTAGGTCTGTTTATTTGGTGTATTTGTCGCTTTTGATCCATACCACGTAGGTACAGTTTAAGACCATATTATTTTTCCATTAATCACAAATTAAAGAAATGTGGGAAACCATAAAAATAACATACTTCCTACCGAAAATAATTTTCTATTTTAATTATTTTCTCCAATTATTCAGTGTTTCTCTACTTAATTTACCATGCACCTGAGGTAATATTTTATTTGTTTATTTTTATAAATCATGTGGTTTTGTTGGTTTAGGTCTGTTTATTTGGTGTATTTTTCGATTTTGATCCATACCACGTAGGTACAGTTTAAAACCATATATTATTTTTCCATTAATCACAAATTAAAGAAATGTGGGAAACCATAAAAATAACATACTTCCTACCGAAAATAATTTTCTATTTTATTGCGTGAAAGGTTGCGTGGTTTGAATAAAATTACCTATCTCTGTTAATGTGGTAATGCCTTTCTCTGCTTTCTCATGAAGAAAGGCGAAAGAAATCATGATCTTCCAGATCAAAAGTCAAACTTAGCATAATCACTATGAGAAATTATAGTTGAACTTTTTATTGAGATCTCTGTTAATGTGGTAATGCCTTTCTCTGCTTTCTCATGAAAAAAGGCGAAAGAAATCATGATCTTCCAGATCAAAAGTCAAACTTAGCATAATCACTATGAGAAATTATAGTTGAACTTTTTATTGAGATGCATTACTTACTTGTTCTGGATGTTTGTGACCATTGGCGATGGCTACCTTTTCATCAATTTCACTAGATGTTTGAAAAATTTGACATTGATGATGACGATGATGTTGAGTGTCATGAGGTCATGCCGATTTCAAGCCTTAAAGTTCGTATTATATCGGTTTCATATAAGATGTTATCGTTAAGCTCTATGGATATTATCGATTGAAAGGTCAAATCGCCTTACCTACTTGATTCGAATTTTGCATAGGGTGAGGGTGTAAATTAGGTAATCCGGATAACCGGTATCAAGGATTCATAGGTAAATTCAAGATTAGAGTACCTACCTAAGCTGGACACTCCTACTCTTAAAAGAAGAAGAAAAAAATCAAATCGGTCTCAGAGTTCCAGTAACATTTCTTCATCATAACCAGTTTGGTTCGTTTGACTTTTGAAAATTTTTTGCTATAATTTGGTCAGGAAGAGTGTCTTTTATATCATTTCTCCAACTATACCTATGAGGTTAATACTGTCATCAGAACGAGTCTTATCTTCTTGCAAAATTAAGTCAATGATCCAAATTATTTAGATTGTTTGTAAATACCTGACCTTCTGCCACTAATCTGTTTAAGATTCAATTTGTTGATAAAAAAATCGAGATTGGTTCATTGGGATTATCGTGTTGCCATCAGGTGTTTGATCGATATAGATAATTTAGACTAGACTAGATCTAGACTTTATGCAACGGACATGTCAGCCTATGTGTACCTTTAACTTTCTTTATAAAGCTAAGGGGTCACCTTAGCCCAATAGAGAAAGCTGTCTCAAGATCGAATACGGCTAAAGTTGAGCTGATCTAATATTTATATGATAGACTGACTCAGGCAAAAGTAGACTGACTCAGGCAAAAGATTCATTGGATCCATGTTTGATGACTAGATGACCAGGAAAATTATTGATTTCTGATTTTGTAAGGGTTTAGGTTCAGACATTGGCGGACCCATCATTGGATTAGCAGATGGCATAAAGCACCATGTCACTATAGATGTAGATACCTAGGTATGTACATACCTCCAATATCTCGTACCATTCAAATATCTTGGTGAGATAAATCCACCTAGTGATCTCCGAGGTTCCACCTAGAATTTCGATAACGTCATATCGATATTAATAAACTCGGAGGTATGAATAGAAATATTTTCAATTCCAAGGCGGAACAGGATGGTGTCTCCCAGGAAATAATTCAGACTTTCTTTGTACCGGATTCGGTCTTTTATTATTTGCAAGTCATTTCGATTCAATTTTTATTCGAGCTTAATCTCGTGCATACATACGATCCATACATACATACGATCGAGTATCTTCAACACAAGCTATAGCATAGGTAGCTATACGTATATGTATGCGAGAGAGGATAGAAATGCATTGAGATTAGAGTTAAGGCTCAGTTACACCTATAGGCAATATGTAGCTTGCTGCACTGAAGCATGCTAACATCTCAATCGATGGTCAACATGAGATAACATTCAGCATGCTTCAAATATTTTGCCTAACCAAATTTATAAATCCTTGTTTAGACTGTGAGACTAAGGGGGCTTTTCAGCCTCATGCTGGCGGTATAAACAGGGTATATTCTATTCTAACCTATTCGGATTATGGTCCTGACGCAGCAATCTGCAGTATGTTTCATGTTGCTCCAATGTATGCGCTGGTGGTATAAACAGGGTATATTCTATTCTAACCTATTCGGATTATGGTCCTGACGCAGCAATCTGCAGTATGTTTCATGTTGCTCCAATGTATTAGCGCTTTTAGAGAGGAAGAACTGAAAATATCAGGACGGGCTGAATTTATATCTGGGGGGGACGGGGGGATAGTAAATTTCAATGCTATTTTGTCAAATGAATTTTCATATAAACGTCTTCAAAGGCTTTTTCCTATGGTTTGAAGTTTAGCATCCTGCAATCGGTGCAGCCGACCACAACCAATGGCTAGACGAGTTTAGCCATTCTATTAGGACTTTAGGCGTTTTAAGATATTCATAATACATAGAGTGAGCATTCATCTAAACGTACATAGAGGTATCATAGATTGGAGACCTGGTGCGGAACTACTTTAACATATCTAGACCTAGGTAATATCATGGAGGTATGAATATAAGTGGAGGAAGGGTAACGATCTCAAGCGGAGGTAAACTTCCCCTCCTCGCGTGCTCGATGGCGGCCATCTAATAGACAGGTACTTATAGGTATGCATTCAGTATGAGGAATCTTGTCTAAGTGCCTGTTACGACCATTACTTTTCAGCCGTATTACTTGTAGCTTTTATCCTCTTCAATACACCTTTTCAGAGGTAGGTAATGACTCCGGGTCCTAGAGATGCTGGGTTCGAATCCTGGTCTGGCCACATATTTTACAACCAACTTTCCTCCCTCCCGGACGAGGTTGCCCCGAAAAAGGAACCCTCCGATGGAAACTTAAAGGAATAAGAACACGTTCGTTTTATGAATGCCGTGAAACTAGTTAGTTATGCAATGTGCAAAGCAATAAATACATTCCTAACTTCCCAAGTTTATTGCTGAGTTAACTGTTGACCTTACTTGCATTGCGTTTGTTGAGTTTGTTATAGCTATAATGCACCGAATGACTTCAGGAGAATGTAACTTCAATTATTTATTTTTTCTCAATGCTTTATTTTGAGTTTTACTTTCCTTATCTTATAGAAAGGAATACTATGTAATCAACTGAAATTTTCGATGGTCTGTTTTATGTAACCCTTCCCTAAAATCTGCCTTTTCTAACTATGAAATTTCTACTATGTAATCAACTGAAATTTTCGATGGTCTGTTTTATGTAACCCTTCCCTAAAATCTGCCTTTTCTAACTATGAAATTTCCTCCAGGGTTCTCATGCCAACCTATGCGGACAGTCTAACTCAGGCCAAATCAGGGGCGTATGGAAATTCCCTTCCTATGCCTCGTATTGTATCCCGTACCATGCATCAGGACGAAAACTTACACGACCATGCCGGTACTGTCATGATAGTCGCCTGGGGACAATTCATGGATCATGACTTCACACTAACTGGAACCCCGTTAGGTAAGTGATTTCATACTAAACGGAACCCCGGGTAAGTTACCATTACGGATGAGCTACAGCTGACATCTCTCCTGAGAATGCTTGTCTAAGAATTCCGGGTCCTAGAGATGCTGGGTTCGAATCCTGGCCTGGGCACATATTTTACAACCAACTTTCCTCCCTCCCGGACGAGGTTGCCCCGAAAAAGGAACCCTCTGGTGGAAAGTTAAAGGAATAAGAACACGTTCGTTTTATGAATGCCGGGAAACTAGTTAGTTATGCAATGTGCCAAGCAATAAATACATTCCTAACCAACTTCCTAAGTTTATTGCTGAGTTGTTGGCCCTACTTGCATTGCGTTTGTTGAGTTTGTTATAGCTATAATGCACCGAATGACTTCAGGAGAATGTAACTTCAATTATTTATTTTTTCTTAATGCTTTATTTTGATTTTTACTTTCCTTATCTTATAGGAAGGAATATTATGTAATCAACTGAAATTTTCGATGGTCTGTTTTATTGAACCCTTCCCTAAAATCTGCCTTTTCTAACTATGAAATTTCCTCCAGGGTTCTCATGCCAACCTATGCGGACAGTCTAACTCAGGCCAAATCAGGGGCGTATGGAAATTCCCTTCCTATGCCTCGTATTGTATCCCGTACCATGCATCAGGATGAAAACTTACACGACCATGCCGGTACTGTCATGATAGTCGCCTGGGGACAATTCATGGATCATGACTTCACACTAACTGGAACCCCGTTAGGTAAGTGATTTCATACTAAACGGAACCCCGGGTAAGTTACCATTACGGATGAGCTACAGCTGACATCTCTCCTGAGAATGCTTGTCTAAGAAGATGAGATCTACCTACATAATATCTATTTGACTCTCTGCAAATGACCTACAGAGAGTAGAACAGGGTACACTGCAATTGAATTTCATATGAAGGGAGGTCGATTATTTGATGTTACATAATATTGCTGGGTTTAGTTGAGATTGCCATGGGTGCACTAGTCTTTCACACCAGACTCTACACACAGGAAATTCGTTAGGAAAGTCCCTCATTTCAATGTAATGTAGAGATTACCAAAAGAATCACACCTTTTTGTCCTTTTGCTTGCAATCTCCTTTAAGTTCTTGATATTTTTCCGACGACTTTCACCGACACAAACTCTCATCTTCAGATTCGAAAAACAAGAACGAGCCGGAGGAATGTTGCAATCGACCCGCCCACCTCAAGAACCCGTACTGTATGGAGATCACCGTTCCCGAAGACGACCAATACTACAACAAATACAAGGTCAGATGTCAGGACTTTGTGCGAGCTTTCCCCGGGATTCGACCAGGCTGTCGGCTAGGCTCTAGGGTACCGTTCAATACACTGACGGGAGTGATCGATGGCAATACTATTTACGGAGTGACTGAGAACTTTGCCAGGTTAGTCGAGAGTTTTTTAGACGAATGGATCATTAAGTCTCGTTTTGCCAGACCCAGGGACTCCTAGTCCGCTTTCTATGCCCCGTATTGGTACGGGATACAATAAGGAGCATAGGGAGCGGATTCTAGTCCTAGGAATTCCTAGTCCAAATCCTAGAGAAGAACATGAGAAAAGAAACGAAAATGGGAGTTTTTTGAAGCTAACGTAAATGAAAAAATTGTGGAGATAAAGGTACCCAAGAAAGAATAAACTGTTACACCTGTATCAAATTGATACTATCAATACAAATGAGTAACTAATTGATCTATCTTTATCGCACAGACATTTGCGATCCGGCTACGATGGCACCCTGAGAATGAATCCTGTATTCGACAAGTATGGTCTTAAAGAGCTCCTGCCCCCCAAAACGGACATTCCAGAAGAAGGATGTCTCCGATTAAACAAATCAATGTACTGCTTTGAATCAGGTACTTTTTTTTCGAATACCTATAATTTGAATTACTTTGACAAACATGGAATTAAAAGAGTTTAGTGATGGAATCCGGCCTGAAGGACCACAAAAGGGTTGAAATCAAAGATGTACATTGGCGAGAGAAAATTTCGGTCACACATTAGACACTACTGAGAAAATTTCGAATAGTTTGGTGGAAATAAGCCAACCCTCGAGTTATTACAATTGCCATACCGCGTACGTCCTTTAATTCTATTAGAGGTGTTTGCTACTATAGGTGTTGTGAGCACGTATCACACTATCACACTGGGATTCTTTAGTAATGGAATCCGGCCTGAAGGACCACAAAAGGGTTGAAATCAAAGATGTACATAGGCGAGAGAAAATTTCGGTCACACATTAGACACTACTGAGAAAATTTCGAATAGTTTGGTGGAAATAAGCCAACCCTCGAGTTATTACAACCTGTAGGTGTGGTTACCAATAGTCGACCGGCCGTCGATCGATGTCGATTGAACCGTCCACACTGCCTCGACAACATAGATTTATCTCGTCGATCGACAGCCGGTCCACTATGTTTGGACACACCTTAACATTCTTTCTTATCTATAGGTGAAATCCGAGTGAACGAGCAATTGGTTCTGACATGTATGCACACCCTGATGGCACGGGAACACAACCGAGTGGCCAAGGAATTAGCCGAACTCAATCCTCACTGGGACGACGAAATACTTTATCAGGCAAGTTGAAAGCCCGACATCTGCGACTTGGAAGTTAAACAATAATTTCCATTTGTGAATAAAAATTACTACGACAAGCACACTTATTACAACTTGTAGGTGTGTCCACACATAGTCGACCGGCCATCGATCGATGTCGATTGAACCGTCCACACTGTCTGGACAACATAGATTTATCTCGTCGATCGACAGCCGGTCCACTATGTTTGGACACACCTTAACATTTTTTCCTATCTATAGGTGAAATCCGAGTGAACGAGCAATTGGTTCTGACATGTATGCACACCCTGATGGCCCGGGAACACAACCGAGTGGCCAAGGAATTAGCCGAACTCAATCCTCACTGGGACGACGAAATACTTTATCAGGCAAGTTGAAAGCCCGACATCTGCGACTTGGAAGTTAAACAATAATTTCCATTTGTGAATAAAAATTACTTCGACAAGCGAAGGATTAAAGAGGGACAAAAAATAAAGTACTAAAATAGGCTTTCAACTTTCAATAACATACAGGTTTTCAATAGTATACGATTATAATCTCCTCAAAGTGGTATTAATATGAATGTTTTCCATCACTACGATGTTCTAGGAAGCACGGAGGATTGTGGTTACGACAAGCAAAGGGTCAAAGAGGGAAAAAAGAAAATAACTAAAATAGGCTTTCAACTTTCAATAACATACAGGTTTTCAACAGTATACGATTATAATCTCCTCGAAGTGGTATTAATATGAATGTTTTTCATCACTACGATGTTCTAGGAAGCACGGAGGATTGTGGTTGCCGAAATACAGCACATAACATACAACGAGTTTCTACCCATGGTTCTTGGTAAAGCTACAATGGAGAAGTATGACCTTATCACGGAAAAAGAAGTAAGAGTAGACCATCATAGTTTTTATTTCGAACATAAAATTTGTACAAAAAGGAATTTTTTGAAGGGTTCTAAATTACAATTTGTAAAACCCGAAACAATGACTTAGAACTACCTACATGTTGCATTTGAACTTTAGTAAATGTAGACCGAATAGAACAGAAAAGTACTTTTACGACAACATTCCAAACAAGATCTCATATATTTTTTGAAAAATACAAGGCGTTATTGAACCCATTTCAACATTCACCATTTAATTCAGAAAAGTACCTTTACGACAACATTCCAAACAAGATCTCATATATTTTTTGAAAAATACAAGGCGTTATTGAACCCATTTCAACATTCACCATTTAATTTTTGCAGGGATATTGGGATGGTTACGATAATCGAGTGAACCCCAACATTATGGATGTAAATGTACAAAAAGGAATATTTTGAAGGGTTCTAAATTACAATTTGTAAAACCCGAAACAATGACTTAGAACTACATATGTTGCATTTGAACTTTAGTAAAAATGTAGACCGAATAGAATAGAAAAGTACCTTTACGACAACATTCCAAACAAGATCTCATATATTTTTTGAAAAATACACGGCGGTATTGAAAATTGAACCCATTTCAACATTCACCATTTAATTTTTGCAGGGATATTGGGATGGTTACGATAATCGAGTGAACCCCAACATTATGGATGTGTTCTCAGCAGCTGCCTTCAGATTTGGACACTCTTTGCTACCGACAGCAGTAGAAAGATGGAGTAAAGCACACAAGTTCATTTGTAAGTAATAGCACGTAGGTATGTTACTTTCAAATAGCAGCAATTGGCACGTGACAAAGGACAAATCAAAAACCTTAAATAAGTTCTTGGAATTCTACCTTAAATATGTTCTTGGAATGTCTACCTTAAATAAGTACTTGAATTGTCTATCTTCAATAAATTGGTAAGACAGAAATGAGAAGTGACAAAAATTTCTTCTATTTCAGCGTCCAAACGTTTATCGGATCTCATTCGACGACCCTACGATTTGTACCGACCTGGAATCATTGACGAATATACGTATGTTACTTTCAAATAGCAGCAATTGGCACGTGACGAAGGACAAATCAAAAACCTTAAATAAGTTCTTGGAATTCTACCTTAAATATGTTCTTGGAATGTCTACCTTAAATAAGTACTTGAATTGTAGGTATGTTACTTTCAAATAGCAGCAATTGGCACGTGACAAAGGACAAATCAAAAACCTTAAATAAGTTCTTGGAATTCTACCTTAAATATGTTCTTGGAATGTCTACCTTAAATAAGTTCTTGGAATGTCTACTTTAAATAAGTTTTTGGATTGTCTAGCTTAAATAAGTTCTTGGGTTGTTTACCTTAAATAAGTACTTGGATTGTCTACCTTCAATAAATTCTTGGTAAGACAGAAATGAGAAGTGACAACAATTTCTTCTATTTCAGCGTCCAAACGTTTATCGGATCTCATTCGACGACCCTACGATTTGTACCGACCTGGAATCATTGACGAATATTTCATGGGTTTGTCCAATCAAATTGCTCAAGCTATGGACGATTCTATCACCGGAGAGGTAGGTTGGATTATGCAGAAACTTAGTATTAAGAATCCAATCGACAAACAGAATATGTGGGCACTAAATTGGAAATCATCAGTGGTTTATTTTTTCAACAGTCATTTGGAGTTGAGATGACCACCTAAAAAAATAAAATCAAGGTGAAAACGCAACTTCAAACCAAAGCACAATCATCTCACACAATCTAATTCAACTGTTTAAAAGTTGTTCAAAACGAAATCCTCAATTCATGGTTAAATAATACAATAGACAAAAGGATAATATTCTCCTAAAATATTTCCAGGTTACCAATCGTCTCCTGAAGAAAGCTGGCCACTCCTATGGTTTGGATCTGGTGTCGTTCAACATTCAAAGAGGCCGGGACTTTGGACTACCTGGGTACACCAAAGTTAGGTAAGATACACTGAATAAGAAGATCCGAAGATACATGGGATGGATTTCAAAGGTTCCCAACTGCAGAAAAAACATTTGAAATTTGCAGATTTAAATAAAGGATTTAAAAAAGACAGCAAACCGTAGTCCTAAAATTACTTTCAAAATAATTATGTACATCTTTCAAAGTGACTTATTATAATCTGATAATTGGTTCAATCCAAAGATGACCTCTTTCCCGGAGATATCACCATGAAAATTTTGTGAATTTTCAGAGAAATGTGCGGTCTGCCTCGAATGAACACATGGGAGGACATGTACGGTGCCATGCCCAACACTACCGTTGAGAAATACCGCCCCAGGGACCTTCATAATATGACACCCTTTATTAAAAAAATAAAGATTATTAATCTTAATGAAAATAGGTAAGACGGTAAAAACAGTATTACGAAATGTTGAACTGTAAGATAGGTGTTTAACCCATTTAGAAGTTTGAGGAAGGTCTCAGCAGTTGCATAAAAAATTCCGTAACACAATAGACGTGTAGGTGGATGTGGACATATGACATGTAAAACTCAGTGGACATAATATGATAAAACTCAGGGGACATATAAAAATATGTAAAACAGCTACTTAACATAACTATATCAAGATCTAGAATTTTATCCAGCTCAATATGAAGTATGCAGGTGGAGATAGCATCTTAACATTCTTGGTTAATAGAAGCATTCATTTATGTTTTTATGATGGACAGGGTATTATATCATCTCATGTTATCTGATGGCTTGCAATTGCAACATGCACTTGCACAAAGTAGATTGTGTAAGATTAGTGTTTTTATGATGGACAGGGTATTATATCATCTCATGTTATCTGATGGCTTGCAATTGCAACATGCACTTGCACAAAGTAGATTGTGTACACCGGAATATGTTGGAAAATAGAATTATGAACCATTTCTTTCAATCTTTTGTTCATACTGAAATATGAAAATGAAAAATCCTGTGGCAGAATTGCTAAAAATTTTAAACGTTGCTTCGGTATTACCTACCTCAGTGTTGATGTGCTCGGCGGGGCATGGATTCTGTTCAAATCCGAGCCAAGGCATCCAATTTTTTTCCTCATTTGTTACTTGGCTATTTACTTAGGTCCTGAGAAATACAGCAAGATTTATGAGTAAGTTTCTGCGGCAAAGTTAGAAAACTCGACTCTTAGAGAATGGCACACCCTCAAGTAAAAGAACATCAGCAAAGCCATTCAAACAACATCAGTTTCTATAGAATTACCTATAAATCGTATGGGAAATTTAGAAATCAGTATATCTGATTACGACATGTCATATGATTTGGTGGTGAGAATGGGGTTCACGGTATGCCATCATTCATCAATTCCTAGCTGAATGACATGAACCATTTCTTTCAATCTTTTGTTCATACTGATATGAAAATGAAAAATCCGGTGGCAGAATTGCTGAAAATTTTAAACGTTGCTTCGGTACCTGCCTCAGTGTTGATGTGCTCGGCAGGGCATGGATTCTGTTCAAATCCGAGCCAAGGCATCCAATTTTTTTCCTCATTTGTTACTTGGCTATTTACTTAGGTCCCCAATATATGAAAATGAAAAATCCTGTGGCAGAATTGCTGAAAATTTTAAACGTTGCTTCGGTACCTACCTCAGTGCTGATATGCTCGGCGGGGCATGGATTCTGTTCAAATCCGAGCCAAGGCATCCAATTTTTTTCCTCATTTGTTACTTGGCTATTTACTTAGGTCCGTGCTCGGCGGGGCATGGATTCTGTTCAAATTCGAGCCAAGGCATCCAATTTTTTTCCTCATTTGTTACTTGGCTATTTACTTAGGTCCCCAATACCTACTCGATCTAGGGATATGTTATTGTACCTACATAGTAGTTTGTGTATTTATCCAACATCGACATGAAGGTATTTCCAAATATGAACGGAATGAACTGACCAGTGCGTGAGATACCCAATCCGTGCTGGATTTGCGTGAAATTGTGATTAGAACAAGAAATAAATAAATCTATTATTGTTTTTAGATGGGTTTTCTCGACACAGTCCAGACGTGTTTGTTTTGTGGCAATAGCTAGTCGATTATGACATTTGTCTGCACATATCATATACCTGTAACCCGATCAGTATATCTATGTATCGAACATATATCTATAGATCCTATAGGTTACAGGTATGCCAATGACACATTAGTATCAATGTGACACGTCCGTAACGATGTATTTGTTTTGTGGCAATAGCTAGTCGATTATGACATTTGTCTGCACATATCATATACCTGTAACCCGATCAGTATAGGTATCTATGTATCGAACATATATCTATAGATCCTATAGGTTACAGGTATGCCAATGACACATTAGTATCAATGTGACACGTCCGTAACGACATTAATGTGACGTTTTGTGACACCAGCCGAACTATTGAACAATACTGTGGCCATGTGACTATTAGAAGGAAAGTAAGATTAATATTGGTTTTAATAGAGACTGTAGTTACGAATTCTGTGTAACTAACAAGGCACATAGGTAAACAATACTTGCATAAGTTACAGGTGGAAAGACAAAAATTTGGGAATTTTATTGGGATTTCTTTCCAAAATTAGAAATATTGGGACAATGAAACCATATCTATCGGTCTTAGGGAAGTGCTTAAAAAGTAAATACCTACCCAGATCTTAAATAAACAACCAATAAGTTAGTATTACAACAAAAATTTGATGACACATGGGAGAGTATGCTATCCAAGCTATTTGACTTTCTTGAAAAAAGAAATAAAATTATTTTTAAGTGATCAAACTAATATGTATAAGTAGGGCTATAACAAGATTTGAGTAATCCATAATTTCTTCTCTTCAGGTACGGATTAAGCAAGGAAGAGATTGAGAAAGCTCTTCCCGAGATCTCAGATCATTCGGCAATAATTGAAGCTATAACAAGATTTGAGTAATCCATAATTTCTTCTCTTCAGGTACGGATTAAGCAAGGAAGAGATTGAGAAAGCTCTTCCCGAGATCGACACATCCAAAACTTTCATCCGAGAGATATGTCCTCCTTACATGGCCCATGTGGAATGTAAGGCTGGCAAATACAGGCGACACGATGGCCTGTGCAACAACGTCAAACATCCTACGTGGGGTGCTACCAACACACCTTTCCAGAGGTAGGTAATGACTCCGGGTCCTAGAGATGCTGGGTTCGAATCCTGGCCTGGGCAAATATTTTACAACCAACTTTCCTCTCTCCCGGATGGACGAGGTTGCCCCGAAAAAGGAACCCTCTGGTGGAAACTAAAAGGAATAAGAACACGTTCGTTTTATGAATGCCGTGAAACTAATTAGTTATGCAATGTGCCAAGTAATAAATACATTGCTCACTTGCCAACTTCCAAGTTTATTTGAGTTGTTGACCCTACTTGCATTGCGTTTGTTGAGTTTGTTATAGGTAGCTTCCGCTGTTATAGGTAGCTATAATGCACCGAATGACTTCAGGAGAATGTAACTTCAATTATTTATTTTTTCTTAATGCTTTATTTTGATTTTTACTTTCCTTATCTTATAGGAAGGAATATTATGTAATCAACTGAAATTTTCGATGGTCTGTTTTATTGAACCCTTCCCTCAAATCTGCCTTTTCTAACTATGAAATTTCCTCCAGGGTTCTCATGCCAACCTATGCGGACAGTCTAACTCAGGCCAAATCAGGGGCGTATGGAAATTCCCTTCCTATGCCTCGTATTGTATCCCGTACCATGCATCAGGACGAAAACTTACACGACCATGCCGGTACTGTCATGATAGTCGCTTGGGGACAATTCATGGATCATGACTTCACACTAACTGGAACCCCGTTAGGTAAGTGATTTCATACTAAACGGAACCCCGGGTAAGTTACCATTACGGATGAGCTACAGCTGACATCTCTCCTGAGAATGCTTGTCTAAGAAGATGAGATCTACCTACATAATATCTATTTGACTCTCTGCAAATGACAGAGAGTAGAACAGGGTACACTGCAATTGAATTTCATATGAAGGGAGGACGATTAATTGATGTTACATATTGCTGGGTTTATTAGAGATTGCCACGGGTGCACTAGTCTTTCACACCAGACTCTACACACAGGAAATTCGTTAGGAAAGTCCCTCATTTCAATGTAATGTAGAGATTACCAAAAGAATCACACCTTTATCCCGCTTGATTTCAGTCGTGTAAATGGAAAATTTCTGGGGTATTTCTACCTCTAAAAGAGACGGTACCATATCTACGTTTTGCTGATTGATCCTTGGCTGCAGAAGTTATTCCTTTTTCCTTGTTTGGAGAAGATCAAAGCTGCGAGGGATATTTATAGGCGTGTGGTTGTTAAGTCTATTGGTTGTGTTATTTTCTTCTTCATTTTCTCTAATTCCCCCTTCGTACGCAGAAGTTATTCCTTTTTCCTTGTTTGGAGAAGATCAAAGCTGCGAGGGATATTTATAGGCGTGTGGTTGTTAAGTTTATTGGTTGTGTCATTTTCTTCTTCTTCATTTCCTCTAATGCCCCCTTCGTAGGATTCCTCTTCAAACTACGCCACTGCAGGCACAGACCCACTGTACTCATGGAAAACCCATTCAACCGCATCGACTGAGATATTTATAGGTGTGTGGTTATTAAGTATATTGGTTGTGTCATTTTCTTCTTCTTCATTTCCTCTAATTCCCCCTTCGTAGGATTCCTCTTCAAACTACGCCACTGCAGGCACAGACCCACTGTACTCATGGAAAACCCATTCAACCGCATCGACTGATGAATCTATTTTCTCATCGGAATAAATAATTAATTCAGAAATATGAACAATATAGGGACTCTTAGTCCGCTTTCTATGCCCTGTATTGGTACGGGTTTGGATACGGGATACAATAAGGGGCATAGGGAGCGGATCCTAGTCCAAATCCTAGAGAAGAGCATGAGAAAAGAAACGAAAATGCGAGTTTATTGAAGCTAACGTAAACGAAAAATTGTGGAGATGAAGGTACCCAAGAAAGAAGAAACTGTTACACCTGTATCAAATTGATACTATCAATACAAATGAGAAACTAATTGATCTATCTTTATCGCACAGACATTTGCGATCCGGCTACGATGGCACCCTGAGAATGAATCCTGTATTCGACAAGTATGGCGAGAAATACAGCAAGATTTATGAGTAAGTTTCTGCGGCAAAGTTAGAAAACTGGACTCTTGGAGAATGGCACACCCTCAAGTAAAAGAACATCAGCAAAGCAATTCAAACAACATCAGTTTCTATAGAATTACCTATAAATCGTATGGGAAATTTAGAAATTAGTATATCTGATTACGACATGTCATATGATTTGGTGGTGAGAATGGGGTTCACGGTATGCCATCATTCATCAATTCCTAGCTGAATGAGTCAGAGTAATACATGATGTACATTGTACAATGAGGGCTAAGGTTTAGAAAATCAAATAGAACTACACCAATCTAGTTAGAAAAATCACTGATGATATCGGCGACATTTTTTCAGGCACCCATCCGAGATTGATCTTTGGTCAGGAGGAGTATCAGAGAAACCCATGGCAGGAAGCATGTTGGGACCGACCTTTGCCTGCATCATTGCCATGCAAATGAGTCGAATCAGACGAGGTGATAGATTCTGGTATGAATTGCCCGATCAGCCTTCGTCTTTCACTCCAGAGCAACTCGCCGAGATTAGAAAAAGCAAACTGTCTCGAGTTATGTGTGATAATACGGACTTGATAGACTCCTTGCAAATCTATCCTATGGTGTTGCCTGACCATCATATGTAAGTTGATTCCTTATTCTTTCCCTTCTTAAAACTCATTTTCGGCCGCTGATCCCAAATGGGAACAGGTATATTTGGGGTCAGTGGTAAATTTGTTATGACATATTTCTGATTTTAACTTTCCCCAAAAAAATCCACCAAAAAATAATTTGGGCACAAATGGGAATAGCCTACATATGTAAGAAGTAATATTATTTGTTTTGCAACGATTTAGCACAGTCGAATTTCAATACCTATGTATAATTTAAAGTTTAAAGTAAGTACACACTTGATTTTAATACAGAGGTACTTATCTACTTATGAACCTATTCATGTTACAGAAACCCCAGAGTGCCATGTAAAGCAGGAATCATCCCTAGGATGGATCTGACCAAATGGATTGACTCGAATTTCAATACCTATAATTTAAAGTTTAAAGTAAGTACACACTTGATTTTAATACAGAGGTACTTATCTACTTATTTATGAACCTATTCATGTTACAGAAACCCCAGAGTGCCATGTAAAGCAGGAATCATCCCTAGGATGGATCTGACCAAATGGATTGACTTGAATTTCAATACCTATGTATAATTTAAAGTTTAAAGTAAGTACACACTTGATTTTAATACAGAGGTACTTATCTACTTATGAACCTATAGTAGAGGAGGTTATGGTTATAGCTCTTCACCTCAAAAATCATATCATGGTCCAAACCAGCACAATGAATATTACGGTAGACCTTCCAATACTCGTCAGTCATATGAGGATTATAGGCCAAAGTATAAAGATGATGCTTATCCAAAGTATGAGAAAGTTTCTCGAGAATACGATTATGATGCAGAGGGCGACGGTTCTGAAGAAAGTCGTATCCACCAGGACAGGAAAAGTTATGCAAGTAGTAAAAACCGCGAGAAACCTTTGACCTTGAAAGTAAACCTTGATGACAATGAAGATGATGGAGGAAGTGATGAAAATAGAGAGACGAATGACTATGATTATGCCTCACGCGATGGCAATTCGGGTAAGGTCGCAGCTAGAGTGACCAAAGTTCCAAAAACGTTAGAAGAGTATCATAAATTACATAGGACATGGGAAAAGAGACCGGCGAAAACTAAAAATACCAAAACTCACAAGGGAGAAAGTGATGCACCTAAAAGAAAACCAAGACCCGTTAGACCAAAGCCCAAACAATCACCCCGGAGGTTCCCACCTACTCGAACTACTTTAGAAAAACCACATGTGTCTTATGAATTTGAAGGCCCAAACTCTCATGTAGCTATGGACTTTGCTACACCAAGGATACCTGTCTATAATGAACACTCCGAAGCTTTCCAAGATCATTCAGATGAGAATGATGAGAGTGAGGAAACTTCTTTCAGACCAAGTCCTTTTAGAATATCAAAAGATGTCAACTCCATTTTTGATAAATTTAAAGATGAAGATTCAAGTTTTAAACGAACAACAACAGAGAAACCCTACAAGATCACACGTTTGTCAGGAAAACCTTTGTACTCCGGTGAAGGTAGTTTCGAGTTTACGAGAAATATTGTCAAAGATATAACACCCAAGTTAAGTCAGAGAGATAAAGAAGATTTATATGATAAATTAAAACACGAAGTCGACCATAAAAAATACAAAAGTTCAGCAGCGGAGTCCTCAGCTGATGATGATATATTCAAAGATTTAGGACTAGACTTAGATGTTAAGTCAAAGGGTAGTTATAAAAGTGGCTATGGGTTAGATAGAAGCAAAATTTTATCACCAAAAATTGAAACCGATGAAGATTCTTCTGAAAATTCTGGTCCTAGGAAAAGCTGGAGCTTTCAATACCCCTAATTTCTCAAAGGAACCTTTTTAGAAAGACTGAGCCATAATTAAATGAAAATTACTCTAGGATTAAATTAGCTAATTGTAATCAACTCATTACATTATGTTTTACCTAAGTACTTTGTTTTCATATAAAATAATTGTAGTATTACAAAAATTACTCTACTTAGGATTAAATTAGCTAATTGTAATCAACTCATTACATTATGTTTTACCTAAGTACTTTGTTTTCATATAAAATAATTGTAGTATTACGAGTATAGGTATCTGATATTAGGAGATACTAGCTGTGACAGTTGACAGAAAGGGGTCTACCAGGAGTGGATGGAGGGACTACAAAAAGGAAATGATTTCCGCTCTGAAGTGATATCTAGTTACTAACAACATATTATTACCTTCAAGTTTTGCTTGATAAAGCAAAGATTATATGTATTAGGTAAGTAGGTAATTATGGGTATAAATTGTGTTACGTTTATACCAAGTACCTAAATTAAATGTAAATAAATTTATTATTTTAAATCATTTATAATTTTGCTAATTAACAAAATCATAATTTAAATAAATTCGATGAGAGATATTTTCAATTTGTTTTCTCTTTGAATTTGATACTTTTAAAGGTCATTGATGCGTCAGTGCAAACTTTTAGAGGAATTCTTATCAGAAACCCCACATTTTCTTCCTTCAGAGGTGTTTTTATACCGGCAGCTTGTACAGTCTGCCTTTTTATTCGTTGCAATCCGCTCTGAAGTGATATCTAGTTACTAACAACATATTATTACCTTCAAGTTTTGATTGATAAAGCAAAGATTATATTAGGTAAGTAGGTAACTATGGGTATAAATTGTGTTACGTTTATACCAAGTACCTAAATTAAATGTAAGTAAATTTATTAATTTAAATCATTTATAATTTTTACTAATTAACAAAATCATAATTTAAATAAATTCGATGAGAGATATTTTCAATTCGTTTTCTCTTTGAATTTTGATACATTTAAAGGTCATTGATGCGTCAGTGCAAACTTTTAGTGGAATTCTTATCAGAAACCCCACATTTTCTTCCTTCAGAGGTGTTTTTATACCGGCAGCTTGTACAGTCTGCCTTTTTATTCGTTGCATACCGTGAGATACACATCAAACCTTTCAGAGCATGGTAAGTACATAAATAACTGAAGCAATTCATACAACTATTGTCCGTTCTTTTATGAGTAGGTTTCTTACGAGAAATTGTGTTTAAATAATAAATATTGTTTTATATGTGTTTTTTTCTATTAAATACTTTTACTATTTTAGCCTTTACTGATAGTAAAATTAAAATTTGGTGGATCCAAAAGATTAGTTCAAGGAATAAGGCAAAGAAATTATCATCCTATTACGCAGAGGTCATATCGTGCTAATGGGTCATTTAAAACTTTGGGGGTGGGTTTCACCAACCTACTTTTTAGCCCCTAACAGCCTGTTAGATTAACATCCCTGTGAAGCCTATATAAATCCAATGGAACTACACAGGCTGTCAGCTTAACTGGCCTTCTAGGGGCTGAAAATATTAAAGTAAAATTATATTTTTATATTTATAGACATGGTAAATTAGGACACCAATAACTTGAAAACTTAAATAAAGATGTCTGAATCAACAAGACGCCTTAGTAAGAATCAGAAGCTTTCTACTGCACCCCATTTTTCTTTCCTCCTCCCCGTAGAACAATCATATTTTGGTGTCTATTTCAAAATTTCAGGGTGAAATAAGGCGGAGTAAAATCACGGTGATTTTCGTGTTCACTTTTCTCCTTCTGTGGCACACAGAGAGCGTGGTTGGGTACTTTGGGGTCTGCTTATCGTAAGTAATTTTTCATCACCATTGAAGGGACCTCATCATTTACCACTTTTTGAGTTAGGCCAGCCACTCACTATCAGGTAGACCTGACGGGCGGACCTTTTCAGCCGTACCAACCTGTCAGGTCTACCTGATAGTGTGTGCTCATCAGGTATCAGGTAGACCTGACAGGTGGACCTTTTCAGTCTACCAACCTGTCAGGTCTACCTGATAGGAGTGGCTGGCTTTAGATTATAGGTTATATTAAAATTATGTAGGTCTTAAAAGTTTCATCAAAATCTTATTATGACCTAAGACAGACACAATGACAAAATTGTTTCACAAGGGGACCTCTTTCATGTGCTCATCAGGTATCAGGTAGACCTGACAGGTGGACCTTTACAGGCTACCAACCTGTCAGGTCTACCTGATAGGAGTGGCTGGCTTTAGATTATAGGTTATATTAAATTTATGTAGGTCTTAAAAGTTTCATCAAAATCTTATTATGACCTAAGACAGACACAATGACAAAATTGTTTCACAAGGGGACCTCTTTCACAAGGGGTTTCGATTCTCAATAGAATCCAAGTTTTTCGGCTCTGTGCTTGGAATACAGAGTGTCTGGTGAGAACAATTGAGTTGCTTCTTTAGATGACTAGATTGATTAGCGACCAGTGACGCTACTAACAGAGTAAAAAGGAAAGTTATACATAGATAGGTCAGGATTAGTACAGAAGGCACTCACTCAGTAATGCCGCGTGATATACACAAAAATTGAGAAGAGGTTTTCAGGTTCACCAGAAAAAAAAAAAAAAATCATTTTTATATCGAAAAGAAACCTTCTTTATTACCTAGTATCCTACTCATTACGATTTGCGATAAGAAAGTGTTCAATTAATCTCAGGAACAAAAGTTAGGTAAGCATAGGGGAAGAGATACTCGTATGTTTGTGTGGAAAATGTACATTACGAGAAGGGGGAGGGAGAAAGATAGACAGTACATAAGAGAGGAAAATAAAATGAGATATCTAATCTTAACGAGAGGGAAGAGGAGGGGAGAGATAGAGAAAGAGACGGATAGAAAGAAAGAGAGAGAGAGAGAGAGAGAGAGAGAGAGAGGGATAGGGAAGAAGAGAGGGAGAGGAAAAGAAGGCGAGAGAGGGGTATTCGGACTTTAGGGCAACAGTATTTATAAATCTGGAAATTTTGCAAAGCTCCACAATTCAGGTCTTTTTTTTCTCCTTCATTAATGAATATGTGAGCACTAGAACACTTGTTGATGTTTATTAGATTTGATGCTGTTAGTAAATTAATCTGTGTGACTGTAGAGAGTAATAGCAGTAATTTTTTTTTCTGTCGACAGGCTAAACGGAATGAGAGTGAACAGAAAGTTATCAAGACAAATAGTACAGACGGATTACGCACGGAAGCAAAAATGATACCTTGTCAAAATTGCACAAACCTTCATAAGGATTTCAAATTATCCACCGATCTCAAGTCTATTCACAAAGTAAAAACTATTACTGTTTATGAAGGAGGTGAAACAAGAATCAGAACAAATGAACTAGAGATTCCCGGTGAATCAAGAATGGAATCCAAGTTTTTCGGCTCTGTGCTTGGAATACAGAGTGTCTGGTGAGAACAATTGAGTTGCTTCTTTGGATGACTAGATTGATTAGCGACCAGTGACGCTACTAACAGAGTAAAAAGGAAAATTATACATAGATAGGTCAGAATTAGTACTGAAGGCACTCAGTAATGCCGCGTGATATACACAAAATTTGAGAAGAGGTTTTCAGGTTCACCACAAACAACTAATTTTTAGATTCAAAATAAACCTTCTTTATTACCTACTCATTACGGTTTGCGATAAGAAGAAAGTGTTCAATTAATCTCAGGAACAAAACTTAGGTAAGCATAGGGGAAGAGATATGAGTGTACATGTACATAATATGCACATTATGAGAAGGAGGAGGGAGAAAGATATAGACAGTAGGTACATAGGGACTATAGCGAGGAAAACACAATGAGATATCCTAATGTTAACGAGAGGGAAGAGATAGAGAAAGAGACGGATAGATAGATAGAAAGAAAGAGAGAGAGGGATAGGGAAGAAGAGAGGGAGAGGAAAAGAAGGCGAGAGAGGGGTATTCGGACTTTAGGCAGAAACCAGAAACATGGGTACCTACAATCACCCTTCAATTCATAGAGGGAAAAATGTACGTAGGTGCTCGACCCAAAAGGGGGAAAATCATGGGAGTCTTTTAACGTCACGTTTTCAAAGTAACTAAAAAAAAAAGTAAAAAATAAGACAGAAGTGTAAAAGGCGTATAATTTAAAATTCAGCATAGATTGCTTAGGTCTGCTTGTTAATAATATCTTGAGACGGTAGCATCATACATACCATACTCAGTACCTAGTCAAAAGGTTGACCTCCTGCTACAACTTATGGAAACCTCTAATTACTAATATCTTGAGACGGTAGCATCATACATACCATACTCAGTACCTAGTCAAAAGGTTGACCTCCTGCTACAACTTATGGAAACCTCTACACTTTCAACTACAAAGCTTTACCATCACTGCCATAAATTTTGTTAAATTTGCTAAGTAGTTATAGTAGAAATTTGCCCTTGTAATATGAAAATTATCCCTGTATATTATCCTCATGTATTTTTGTTTAGATATCTACCGATGTACATTTAATTTTTTGTGTAATAAATTGAGAAGCATGATCCAAAAATAACTACCTCTGAAGGTAGAATAAAGGGCACAACAATTTAATGAAAAACACGTTTTCTGATGACTTTTTAATCATCCTCTTTTCAAACAAAAACGTATTATGTTTCAAAGCAAATAATTAAATCATTATTATTTTGACCTTAATCAATCCAATTTTTTATAGCAATAAAAGTGAAAATACTCGGAAAAAAAGATAGGTCGGTAGGTACTTCAGTTTTTAATTTCGTTTTTTGTATTATTGCTTCTCATACTGTATCCTCCTTCATGTCCTTCATCTAGCTTAATCCTTTTGTACAATATTCATTTTTCAATTTATACATAAAATATTGTTACATTTGTTAGATTTATAGTATCTACTTTATGTGCCAAAATACAAAATAATTTTGTACCTATTTATGTATTTTTATAAGAAATGTGATATCACATAGGTTTCTTTATTTTTGTTTCCTATAGTTTCTTGGCAGGTACCTATATTAGGATCGTTATAATCGTCCCAATCAGAACTTGATTTTCATTTCATTACCTAAAAGATATTCCTCACAAAGACGATCGTCCAATAGCTTTCGAATGCGAATCTGAATCTGGAATACAAAAAACAATCCCGGTTTCAGTAAAAATTCGATGCTTATGCAAAATACATTGTACATAATACGTCCTGTTAGTGTATAAAATAATCACCTATTTCTATGTTTTACTATCTCTAGATGTAGGTACATAGCTCCAGTTTTGGATCAGCAATGCCATGTAATATAGCAATTATAGCAATGTAATATATTCGATGCTTATGCAAAATACAATGTACATAATACGTCATGTTAGTGTATAAAATATGTTTTACTATCTCTAGATGTAGGTACATAGCTCCAGTTTTGGATCAGCAATGCCATGTAATATGTTCGATGCTTATGCAAAATACAATGTACATAATACCTACGTCATGTTAGTGTATAAAATATGTTTTACTATCTCTAGATGTAGGTACATAGCTCCAGTTTTGGATCAGCAATGCCATGTAATATAGCAATTATAGCAATGTAATATAAAGTTTTTGCGCCAGAAACCAAAAAGCGTAAGTACCAAACTTTGTAAAATATTTTAAGATAGGTGTCTACTAGACTACTGTTTGTTTTGATACAACAGTATTTATGTATCTAAAAAATTTGCAAAGCTTAGGTCTTTTTTTTTTCTCCTTCATTAACGAATATGTGACCACTAGACCACTTGTTGATGTTTATTAGATTTGATACTGTTAGTGAATTAAACTGTGTGACTGCAGAGTATATTTTTTTTCTGTTGACAGGCTAAACGGAATGACAGTGAACAGAAAGTTATCAAGACAAATAGTACAGACGGATTACGCACGGAAGCAAACATGATACCTTGTCAAAATTGCACAAACCTTCATAAGGATTTCAAATTACCCACCGATCTCAACTCTATTCACAAAGTAAAAACTATTACTGTTTATGAAGGAGGTGAAACAAGAATCAGAACAAATGAACTAGAGATTCCCGGTGAATCAAACAAATCAGTTGATAAAGATGACAAAATGATTGATTCCAATGAGCGGAACAGTGACATTGACAATATTGAAATGAACACATCCCTTGAAGAAAATGATGATCATCAAATTTTGAAAAGATCTGTACACAGGACAATCAATGAAAATGATTGATTCCAATGAGCGGAACAATGACATTGACAATATTGAAATGAACACATCCCTTGAAGAAAATGATGATCATCAAATTTTGAAAAGATCTGTACACAGGACAATCAATTACACACGTAAACATACAGCTGAACCTCTGTCGAGTTGGAGAGATTTTTCAGAGGTAAAGCATCCTATAAAAAGAGAGATTCCAACAAATTTAACCAACAGTAGATTCAGAAGAAGGAAACTCAAAACCAAGTCAGCAGACAACAATATAAATGAAGAAAATAAAACAGAAGAAGACAAAAGAAAAGCTACCGAAATATTGGACAAAATCAAAATAGAACCAATAAAAAATAATGGTGACAACGTTAAGAATGTAACTGAAATGAATCATATGACCGAAAAAACGCAAGATCAAAATGGAACAGAAGCTCAGCATAACTTGATGACTCAAGCGATCATACAAAAACCAAATGGCAAAAAAGTTCTCCTCCAGGAAAAAGCTTATTCTGAACCAATTCGCAAGAATGTTAGATATAATGATTTTGATAAAGTTGATCGAGTATTTAAAACCAATGTCAATTTTTATGATGATTTGCCAAATTATAGTAAACGTTACAGTCATCCCAGTTCCTATGAAAGTGACAGCTATTATAAAAGGCCGGGAAGTAGTTTTAGTCACCCAGGTAGTTCATACAAATATTTCCAGGACGGTTATGATTCTTATCCGAAGTACAGATCACCCTATCACGATTCTTACGACCATCCCAAATACAAGTCTAGTCAAGAGAATTATGATGATCATTACCACAAACATACAGCTAGCCATGAAGATGTACAACCCTATTCTAAATACAAACCAACCCATGGCTCATATGAAGACACCTATTCAAAGTACAAAACATCCAAGCCAGGAGGAGATACGATGATAGACGTAATGCCAGACCATGATGCTCAATATGAATATGTTCCCATGGAAAAAGATGAAGCTGGTAATGGTAAAATTAAGCAACACCGTCCGTCATATAACTATAACAGAGATGGATATGATTCTGGTTATCACCGGCGACCTACGGGTCATAGTTATGATTCGGGTGAGGATGAGCATCCTGGTAGAGGAGGTTATGGTTATAGCTCTTCACCTCAAAAATCATATCATGGTCCAAACCGCCCTAAAGGTAGAAAGTATTTCAGCAGGGATCATTGGGAACATTGAAGGTAATTTTGTAGAGTGTTTTTTCGCGAAGATTTTTAAATAGGTGGGCGGAGGTGTTCTCTACCACCTAGCACTTGGAGCTCCATTATAATGTGGTCAAATTATCAAATAATTGAGAATTAAATTCCATGCCTCAGCTGAATTGAACCCGCGTACTCCTCTTTACCAGGCGAGTGACTTAAAACACTACACCACCGAGGTCGTTTATTTGTAAGTTTGTCACTAAATAATATACACAACGCGTTAATTTAAATCCGCCCCGGGCGCGAATCGAATTCACGACCTATCGCTTACAAGGTAGACGCACTACTCTCCAAGCTACCTAGGCTGGCTTTTTTTTAACCCACTTTTAACAATTTCTTGTCTTTTGTGGGACTTGTCAAATTTTTGATCTGGTCAAATCAATGCTAGGCTGGCTTTTTTTTAACCCACTTTTAACAATTTCTTGTCTTTTGTGGGACTTGTCAAATTTTTGATCTCGTCAAATCAATGCTTTTCGGTTTCAGGAATTGCGTCCAGTGCAAGGAAATGTTCGGGATGTACTTTCACGGGAGAGCCTGTGCAGAATCTTGCGTCAAAAGTCGAGGTCTTATATCGCCAGACTGCAACAATCCGAACACTCTACGCGGGTTTCTCAAAAGATATCACAGCGACTAGGATTCGGCCTCAAGTGAGGAGGGATATGAACTCGTGTGAGGCGTTGAGGTTTCTTTGTTGTTATGATTGTCTATTCCCTTATAATTTTATTTTACCTATAATTGCTAAAGGTATTCACCGGCCTACCTAGTCATCTAATCATAGGGCCATTCCTATTTTACTTGTATTCACCGGCCTACCTAGTCATCTAATCATAGGGCCATTCCTATTTTACTCGAGATTTTTCATTTTACTTCATTTGTTAGATTTGTCCTAAAGAACAGATACTTGCCACTCAAGAGTTTTTTCTTTATATTTTGTCTTACGAGATTTTTCATTTTACTTCATTTGTTAGATTTGTCCTAAAGAACAGATACTTGCCACTCAAGAGTTTTTTCTTTATATTTTGTCTTTTTCTCTTTCTCTTAAGAAAAAGACCCTTGAAGTTAAAAGTAGGTAAAACAAAAATGACAAAAGTATCAAGTTTATAAATTTGAGTTAAATATGTACGTGGCATCTACCCATGGGATGGTAAGGACATAAAATATTCAGTAGTTTACCGAAGTTCAATTAATTTTCTACTTTCGAGATTTTTAATTTTACTTCATTTGTTAGATTTGTCCTAAAAAACAGATACTTGCCACTCAAGAGTTTTTTCTTTATATTTTGTCTTTTTCTCTTTCTCTTAAGAAAATGACCCTTGAAGTTAAAAGTAGGTAAAACAAAAATGACAAAAGTATCAAGTTTATAAATTTTAGTTAAATATGTACGTGGCATCTACCCATGGGATGGTAAGGACATAAAATATTCAGTAGTTTACCGAAGTTCAATTAATTTTCTACTTCGCTGATAGTTAATAGAAAGAGTTTCCTTTTTCTTGACCTCATGAAAGATTACTTTGATTGTTTTGCGGGGGTACCTCTCCGTATTTTCAGCGTTAAAGTTGTAAAAGTTCAAATATTTGCTACATGTTACACCGGGGCATTCAAATTTGAACTTGATCTTGTAAGTTCAACATAAAGTCCGACTCTCCTAACAAAATGTTTTAGTAGATTTGGTCAACTTATCCTAGGATCCTGGTTACCTAGGTATTTATTTTAAGATCCCTAAAGACACACATGCCGTTTCTGTAAGATGTTATCCTATTAAAATAAAGTTCATTAACCAATATGTTTAGCAATTAACGACAAAAGTATCAAGTTTATAAATTTTAGTTAAATATGTACGTGGCATCTACCCATGGGATGGTAAGGACATAAAATATTCAGTAGTTTACCGAAGTTCAATTAATTTTCTACTTCGCTGATAGTTAATAGAAAGAGTTTCCTTTTTCTTGACCTAATGAAACATTACTTTGATTGTTTTGCGGGGGTACCTCTCCGTATTTTCAGCGTTAAAGTTGTAAAAGTTCAAACATTTGCTACATGTTACACCGGGGCATTCAAATTTGAACTTGATCTTGTAAGTTCAACATAAAGTCCGACTCTCTTAACAAAATGTTTTAGTAGATTTGGTCAACTTATCCTAGGATCCTGGTTACCTAGGTATTAAATTTAAGATCCCTAAAGACACACATGCCGTTTCTGTAAGATGTTATCCTATTAAAATAAAGTTCATTAACCAATATGTTTAGCAATTAAAGTATTCTTTTAATTCGTGAATAGAGCGTTAAATTTTGTAGGGTGGGAAATAAATATTTCAACAGAGGGCTGACGGGCAATATTGATATTGATCTGAGGACTTGACCAATCAGATCTATCCTCTTTAAACTGTTGAGTAGTAACTGAAGGAGGGGACCAGAGATGCTTAGCTGAAGGTCAAAAGGGTACGAAAACAAAGGAAATAGATATGGCCTTCCCAAAATTAGCTCAGGTTTCAATAAAAAAGAAATTAACGTTGAAATTTTATTGTCACCTACCGCTTCACCTTGGACAGGTACATAAAGCTTAAAAAGAAAAGATAAATTTAAGAGACTTATATTTGAGCTTTTGTCTCGTAACTTACTAACCTGGGAAATTTTATAGTACCTACAATCACCCTTCAATTCATAGAGGGAAAACATGTAGGTAGGTGCTCCACCTAAAGGAGGAAAAAACATGGGAGTCTTTTAACGTCACGTTTTCAAAGTAACTAAAAAAAAAAGTAAAAAATAAGACAGAAGTGTAAAAGGCGTATAATTTAAAGGGTGTATTTCCAATTACCACTATACGTACGGTGCAGAATAACTATAAACTCATTGGGTCATTCTAAACTTATGCAATATACATATACCTTTATGTCTACCTCTACAACGCGTTTGAAGTATCCAATTACCACTATACGTACGATGCAGAATAACTATAAACTCATTGGGTCATTCTAAACTTATGCAATATACATATATACCTTTATGTCTACCTCTACAACGCGTTTGAAGTAGCACAAAAACTTTAGTCTCGACTTGCAGATCATGTTTCAAAGGGTAATAGGGTACGAAGTATGACTATAGAAGCCATCTTGGTATCTTATTTAAATGAAATTTGTTCGTGAGAAGGGGGTTTTTCTTTCCTCCTATTTTGCTGAAACCACAAGGGAACGTTTCTATCATTAATGATGCTTTTAAGTATATTAGAAAGTTTTCAGTTAGATTAGACATCTGCAGAATAATGTACTTGATCAACTAGTTTTTAAGACAATGTTTTTATGACAATATGTGACTTAAAATAAGTTTTGAGTCCGGAATAGTCCTAAAACGTAACCCACGAAATAATCATTTATGAAATTTAGGTATTAGACAAAAAGAGGGTGACGTATTTTAAAAATAATAACAAATCAGGAATTCGGTTCCGTCACTTCATTTTAAAGACGACAAAATTACCCATTTCACATTTTTGTCCCGACTTTCCTATGTCCTATGACATAAATTGTATTGTAACATTTACCTACTTTCCACACAACAGACCAGCACACTGTCAATACGACCACATTTTCGAATGCCAAAATGATATTCTAGGTCATAAACATTACCTCTATGAGATTTCAGAATGCCAATATTCGTATATCGATACACGTATAAAGTGCCAATACCAAGTTCCGTCACTTCATTTTAAAGACGACAAAATTACCCATTTCACATTTTTGTCCCGACTTTCCTATGACAGAAATTGTATTGTAACATTTACCTACTTTCCACACAACAGACCAGCACACTGTCAATACGACCACATTTTCGAATGCCAACATGATATTCTAGGTCATAAACATTACCTCTATGAGATTTCAGAATGCCAATATTCGTATATCGATTGACGTATAAAGTGCCAATACCACAAAAATAGCATTTCTGAACCCACATCAAAAACACCAATGGACTCATACAGAGCTGAAGAGAGGGACAGTAGAAAGTTGACAATGAGAGTTAGACAGGTCAAGTAGAAAATTAATTAAATGCCTTTTTCATACAATTTCCTTGCCCTAAAGGTAGATAGTATTTTAGCAGGGATCATTGGGAACATTGAAGGTAATTTTGTAGAGTGTTTTTTCGCGAAGATTTTTAAATAGGTGGCGGTGGTGTTCTCTACCACCTAGACCTAGCCATTGGAGCTATATTATAATCTCTAGTAGCGCGGTCAAACTTTCTTGACTTGGCGGGGCGGAGCGCTACCGCGCTCCTTAATGTGGTCAAGTTATTAAATAATTGAGGATTAAATTCCATGCCTCAGCTGAATTGAACCAGCACACTCCTCTTTTTCATGCGAGCGCCTTAAACACTACACGACCGAGGCCGTTTCTTTGTAAGTTTGTGACTAAACAAATACACAATGCGTCAATTTAAATCCGCCCCGGGCGCGAATCGAATTCACGACCTATCGCTTACAAGGTAGACGCGCTACTCTCCAAGCTACCTAGGCTGGCTTTTTTTGACCCACTTTTAACAATTTCTTGTCTTTTGTGGGACGTGTCAAATTTTTGATCTGGTCAAATCAATGCTTTTCGGTTTCAGGAATTGCGTCCAGTGCAAGGAAATGTTCGGGATGTACTTTCACGAAAGCTTTAAGGCCCAATTAGGTATAAGTAAAACAATCCAGCCCAAGGCTCCAGTTTTTGTTTTTATTTATTTATTTTTTTTTTGACTTCTGATAAGTATGATTTCCTTTTGTATGATACTTTTATACCAATCTATCATATTCAAATGAAGAAAAGGGAGGGAGAGACGGAGGGAGAAAAAGTATATGGCCTGTATGTAAGCATTAGCATAAACACATGCATGAAGCTAACAACCATTCTTACCTACATAAAAACAATGTCTTACAAAATAAGTACGATGCAACATGTTGCAAAAACATAGTATGTACAGCAAGAACAAAATAGAATACAAGCTAATGTGTTTATAGCTCCACACATATAGCGTAGGTATATGTTTCGAGTTAAATGAAGTGAAAACGAAAATTTCCAGAGGCAAATCAACCTTATTGAGCTGTCAAGAAGAAAATTATAGGTTAAAACAGGGGCGGCATAAGTGAGAAAAGGGCTAAAAGGTGGGCAGGGCAGAATGTGAAAGGTCAACTAGGTTTTCATTATTTTTTTAAACATTTTTATTTAGGTGACAAGTTTGATTTCTATTGCTTGTGGAGTTGAAGTGACACATGCTAGTGGACTTTTCCTATGGAAAGTGCCAAAGGACTTTTCCAGCAAATCGATGTTTGGAAAATGACTACAAGGGGTGGGAGCTACAACAAAGAGAGCAGTTCTTCCTGGAATATCATGGTTGTATGGTTGTTGCATGTACTTATTATAAGAGTAGGTGTTTCGTTCTTGAGGGATTTACTTAAGGTGAATTCTAACAGGCAACATATGCGCCCTTGCAATCGCCCAAAAGGGGTGGAAAGTTTTTTGTCCACCCACCAATGGACGAGTGTTTCACCACTTCTCTCTCTCGAGATGTGGTGCCTATCCATTTAACACTGAGATCATATTCTAAGCAGACTAAGCAGATTGAGAATTATTTCCTGTTTCACCTCGTAAAACTCCTGCTGCAACCCTTAAATTAACAAATATGTGGTTGAAACCACTGACTTGGCAATTGATCTTTACTGTGAAAGGTTGAGACTTGGCGAAATGATCTTTGAAGGTATTCTGACTAAGTAAAACAAAACAGTCAAGGATAAAAATGAACCTGTGCAAACCAAAACAACAAAAGGATACATTTACATTAAGTAGAAATTAAAGAGAAATGTGTATATTTTTTTTCAGAAAACCAAGAGAAGCCCTATGACAAGAAATGAGCAATTAAATTAATACTAGGTGCTAAGTGTAGTTACTAGTTAGGTACTCAATCATAAAATGAAATACATTCAAAGTGACACTTTTTGAAGACAACAAATTCCAAAAGAAAGGGCATCATTTACAACATTAAGTAGGTAACACCCCTTCTAATTTAATAAACACCTAGGTTCAGTTTTAGATTTAAAACTAATTACCTACCTGCTAGAAAAACTATGGTGTCTACCACAGTAGGTATATTAAATTAGGTTCATGATGCAATTAAGTAATAAAAATATAGCTTTTGTAAATAAATAAAGGTAGATTATAGAAAGAATGGAATACAAAATACAATACCATATGTTACTACATAATATCCAACTTTAGCAAGTACCTCTATGTAACATAGAACAAGCATATAACCATGTTTATAAAAGAGAGGAAATAATTAAAACTACTAAGTCATGAATGATTCCCCAACTTAATCCATATTTTTAAGGCAAATCTGTGCATCAGAGTAGTAGATATTCCATTCTTCCTGCAATGCAACTTTGTTTCCACACCCACCCAAAAATGTGAAACCAAACAAGTATTAACCTGGAGGCCATCTCAATTGTCTGCCACCCATAACATGGATATGAAGATGATAAACAGACTGGGCCCCATGTCTTCCATTGTTGACAACTAAACGATATCCATTGTCCAGACCTTGCTTCTTAGCCAATTTACTAGCAGTTACCATCAGGTGTCCCAGGATCTGATCATACAAAAGGAGGGGAATTCTATTGATAGTTTTTTTTTCTTTCTTATTTTTTCTGTAAATACATACCTAGGTACATATTTACTTACTGTGCTCTAATTTAATGACTCAAACTTTTAAATTAAGCTCAACTCAACTCAATGGTGGAAAATTTTAGAAGTGGAACTAGTGGTTGACCCGTCTTTTGTACGGGGTCGGTGTGGCATAAGAGACATGACTTTGAACCTCCACCATTTTGAATCAGAATAGAATGTGACAATCTAGGTACTCTTTGAACAGCCACATAAAATTTTATTAAAATTGGTTAAGCCATTTTCTTGTGAAAAGAGGACAAAAACAGGTCTATCAGCATGACAGACACACATATTTGCTCTTTCTCATTACTCCCCCTCCCTTACTTACCTCTGCATCTTCATCACCAGCTTCAGACAGACTGGGAATTGGCTTTCTTGGGATAACTAGAAAATGAATTGGAGCCTCGGGGTTTATATCATTAAAAGCCACACACTGAAACAAAATGTAAGTGCCAACATTGATAATCCTTCAAACTCTGAGTCACAAATCATTCCATAGATCTTGAACTTGGTGGTGTTGAGAAGTGGACTGGTATAAAGTTCTTTCTGTTGTCTGTAGGCCTTTCGGTAATTATGCATAAGACACGTCAATGGCAAATTTACTGAAAATTTCTATATAAGAGGAAAAACTTACTTTAAGAGTGTGCTAGATGTAGTTTTGACCGGCGCGAACGACATGTTGTAACACATACTTTTTGCGTTTACTTAACCTAACCCTAACCTAACACTGGTCACTGCTCATTTGGAAAATTCCTTTTTGTGTTCAACCTAACCCTACAATAACACTGGTCACGTTCACAAGATCCCATCCCCATTAAAATACCTTTATTTTCCTTCCATAAAATTAAGTAAAACCATGTACAATTTCAAAATTAATAGAGAACTTGGCAGGAAGGAAATAAACATGAGATATATTAAGCTACGTGTTGGGGATAGTGTTGATTTAAAGTACCTACCTACCTATTTACTTTATGTAGACAACTAAACATAGGATTGAATCTAGTAATTGTTCTTTTTAGGTTGCTGCCCCTGCTGGTTGGACTTTTGAGCCAAGTGAATTCATTTTGAATGCTGATGGAGTGTCTGATCATTGCAGTCTAAACAAAGACATCAATTTTGAATTCAAAGGATTCTCTATTCATGGAAAGGTAACTTTGTCTCTTTTAGAAATATGTTGTCATTTCATAACTTGGTAACCATTCAGTTTTTATTATCTAACCTGTTCATCATAACTTTATGTGATGTCTGTATTCCTATACATACATATTTGTTATTTTGTGTTACAAGTCACCAGTTCAAGAGAGTGATGAGGACGGGAAGGGGAGGAAAAAGGAGAAAGAAAGAGATTTGGAAGAGAAGAAACAGAGAGAATAGCAGCAATTAAATATCTAGTAATAATTTCAGGTGGTGGGTATTGGCGAACAAAAAGGTCCTCCAGGGATTAAGGTGACCTTGAAATCCACCAATGGTAACACCATGGAAACCATATCAGGACAAGATGGCTTCTTCCAGTTCAAACCGGTTCTGCCTGATAAATATGTTATTCAAGCTGCTCACCCAAAGTAAGTTCCAAAATGGTAATAGATAATACCTATCTATTACTGATAGATTTATAGGATTCTCCAATTCTGATTTTTTTTTTAAGCTCCATAAAAGGCTAACTATAGTAGAACTCTAGGAACCAAAGGCAGTATTGGCACTTTTTGCCTCAAAAAACAGTGGGGAAAGGCTTATCTTTTTAAATTAAAAAGAAAGAAAAAAAAATCATAGACCACAAAGGAGACGAATCAAGAACACCTTTTTTTTTTAAAAAAAAAAACGTGCTTGTCAGAGTTGTTCGTTGTTAGAAGTATCGTTGATCGCGGAAATAAGATTTCAAAAGTCGTTTTTTAAGTGCTAATCAATAAAATATGTGACTTTTTTAACTTTGCTATTCTAAAAACTTGTCAAGGAACACTCCTAAAGCAAGTATCTTCCCTCTTATACACAGATTTTCGTAATGTCTCGCGGACACGCCTAAGATTTCAAAGTTCGTTTCTTAAGTGCTAATCAATTAAAATATGTGACTTTTTTTACTTCGCGCCTTTTAAAACTTCACTAGGTCTGATAACGCTCAAGTGCCCAGTGACAGTCTTGTTGTGAGTGGATATGACGTGGTTGGCATGGTAACCAGTGATAATGAACCTGTTCAGGATGTATATTTTGTGGCCTTCACTGGACAGAGTCAAAAAGTTGTAAGTAAACACAAATTTAATAATAATGATCTTTTTATTGTTTAAAATTCATACAAGTACAAGTTTTTCAAAAGGGAAAATTATTGCCTTAGGCAATCTCAGCCTTCCAACCCAATCTCTGCCATATTTACCACATTAACGTTCTTTGAAAATAACTCTGTCAACATTGATTCGACCCCAATGTAGTTACCTGAAGGCCATTGGACTCTACACTTAGGTAGGTCTGGAACTAGAACAAGAAGGATTAGCGCGAACGACACAAAAATGTTAAAGTACCTAATAAAAAGAAGAAGAAAAAAGTAAAGATTATAAATTTCATTATCCTTTTCACTATTTACACCCTCAAAAGTCTTATTCCTGCTCTGTTTATTTCATTAATATTACCTTTTTTTTTCATTTACCAGGTCATGCATGACTGTGAAACGTCCAAACTCGGCAAATTCACTCCCCCCGCCTCTGTGAAAGGCCTGAAACCTGTCTGCTACGTCAAATCTAACAAGGACGGTCAGTTCGTGTTTCCCTCTCTCTCCCCCGGACAGTACACTTTGGTACCGTTCTATCAACATGACTCCAGTGTGAAGATCGATATTCAACCAGCTACACTGAGCTTCAATGTGGCCCATGATAGTGTCACATTAGATACTACTTTCCAGGTAAATATACGAGAAGTAATCTTATGGTTTAAGAAATATTGTCGTAGGGATGATATTTTTGAACGAATAGGGGCAACTGCCCCAAAGGATGGGTTAAACTTGTACGAATCTGGGAACAAATATCGCTACCATTCCTTTCTAATGACCATAATGTTCATCACTAAAGTATGAAACCTCAGTCACTGTCATACATCTTACGGTCATGGAGGAGGTCAGGGACTACACAAGGCAGGTCTCCCCGCTACTCACCAGAGTCTCCAGTAGCCAAAGAATAGATTCTATCAAAGACATTCAAAGGTTGTTCACGGCTTTTTTTTTATCTAACAGCTCTATCTGTGAACATAGAGATACTTCTCAATCTCTTACAACTTACAATCATACCTTATCATCTTCGTGGATGAAGTTGCACGGGATTTCTTTCCGCAGGATTCTCCCAAAGATGGTATCTCCGCCAGGCGCAGCCTGGGCGGCCTTTTCCACTTCTGACATTGAGGACACGGCTGTCGAACTCACAAATCTCAGGGTATTGCCTTTCACCGGTACTTTCAGGAAAATTGAGTTGCAGGACCACAAAATTAGAGCCCCCCTCAAACCGAAAAAGCTCAACATGATCTGTTGGTCTGTTTACTTTTTTGAACTTACAGCAAGATTACGATAGAAAGATTTTTTTACCACGTCATTTCTTATCTGATAACAATCTGATACGGGAATTATTTTTCCCACATTCTTGTCGTTAGCGGCCATTTTTTTTTTGATGTGTTTCACGATTCACGATTTCACCACAAAAAAAAAAAAAAAAAAAAAAAAAAAAAATTTAAATTAAATTAAATATATGCTACCATTGGAGAGCCACCTTCAAGGTTCAATGATTAAGAGGATCTTGCAAGATTGCGGGTTTGATTCCCGCTCGGGCGAACTCCATCTTAAACAGAATATATAGTTCGTTCTCGGAACGACTGGCTTTCTCCTGTCCTGTCTTCCTTCTCTTCGATTTCGGGACTATAAGGCCTGCGTTGTTTCAGCTCCCTCTCTCAAACCGCTACCATTGGAGAGCCACCTTCAAGGTTCAATGATTAAGAGGATCATGCAAGATTGCGGGTTTGATTCCCGCTCGGGCGAACTCCATCTTAAACAGAATATATAGTTCGTTCTTGGAACGACTGGCTTTCTCCTGTCCTGTCTTCCTTCTCTTCGATTTCGGGACTATAAGGCCTGCGTTGTTTCAGCTCCCTCTCTCAAACAGCTTCAAATAAATAAACAACCTCCTGAATAATATAAATTCCATGTATTCACAACTGTGTCCACATATAGTCGACGCCGTCAATCGACTAGGTGTGGACACAGCTTTAGAGATCGATCCTTAATAAATTATCTTTCCTTCATTTTAATTTATTTTATTTTCACTTCCAGATAATGGGATTCAGTGTACAAGGGCGGATTCTATCCAGTAAAGGAGGAAGTCCAGTGGCTAATGCAGTGGTTTATATTGATGACCGAGAGATCACCCGGTCAGGCCGAGATGGACATTTTACTCTGGACAGTATGCGAACCGGGACCTATAGATTGGGAGTCCGTACAGGTAATGTCAATGTCTCTATCTCTCCCTCTTTCTCGCTCTCTCCCTTTCTTTCTCTCTCTCTCTCTCTCTTTCTCTTCCTCCCTCCCTCCCTCCCTCCCTCTTTAACTCTCTTTCCCAAATATGAAACAAAGGTTTTTCATCAGCTAATGTTAGTTTAAGTACTTCAATACCTACCCCTCCATTTGATACTTCATATCCAGTGTTGAACGCTGTACACACGATAATATCTCCCAACTTGGTCTTCCAAACTGGTCTTTCTACAGATCGTTGAGTGTATACGAGTGTGCACGTTTTATTTGCCCAAATTCCAGGTGTAATCTCAGCGACTACCTTTTTTATGGCTTTTAAAAAATAGTCCTCACGATGGTTGACTGCGGTTCAGGACGAGCCAATTAAACATGGCTACTGGCTAGAGACCATCACCCCGGTGTATGGCAGAAGAAAAATATCCTTTTTTTTATTCTGCCATCACCATTCGACTACAGCGGAAGCCACTACAACAACAACTCCCTGGTTTATGTTACAGAGGACATGCGATTTTCCGATGTTGAGATCAAAGCCTCGCCCGCTTCCACCCAACTCCCTCCCCTCTATCCCACGGCCTACAAGGTGTGTGGCCAAGTCCTCCCTCCCTCCCCTGAGGCGGTAGAACCCCCCCGCCTTGTGGTTTTCACCTCGTCCTCCAATGGAGAGGTCGTGTTCGAGGAGACGTGGAGCAAGGAGAGAAGTGGCGAGTTCTGCTTGTTCCTCAGCCCGGGCAAATATCACGCCAGTATATCTGTGCAAATACGTATTCCGCAAATGTAATAGAAAGTCGTGTGATGTTCACACCAGATTTTTTTTTTTTTTAGTTCGAGTCGAATCGTGAAAGGGATTTATTCGAAAATTCCCTCAAGAGTAAAAAGTCCCGCACGATAAAAATTGCAACTTCACATCAGTAAAAAAAAATCAATTTTCAATTTTTCAGGTTTTTCATGGAGTAATAAAATGGCTTTAAATTACTTTTTCTTTTGTATTTTCCTGTTCTGTGCTCTTTTAATAAGCTTTTCAGAAGCCGACGACATTCTGGGATGCAATGGATTTATCAAGAGCAATATCGAAATCAATTTCACCAAAGTAGAGATCAAATTGTAAGTATGGGGAGGATCCCTATTTCCTAGACTTGTACGTTGTATTGAGAGCAATGTAACCTGTCAGCCTTAGATCCGGTCTCATGGCAATGGATATAAGATACCCTTGTGGTTGACATGCCTGTAATCTCTAGGACAAGATGACAAAGATTAATAATGTTCAAACAGTAGGTATCTGGAATTACCTACTTACCTACATAATGCATAACATTGTTGGTGATTATTAACATTACCTACCCTTGGGGTGTGGGCACATGACTAGCTCTAATTCTTAGGCTGTATTAATCAAATTTCCGTTTCTCCCACAAGACTAGACTCAGTTCTTGGGGTGTGGGCACATGACTAGCTCTAATTCTTAGGCTGTATTAATCAAATTTCCGTTTCTCCCACAAGACTAGACTCAGTTCAAGACAATATATTGAGTTTTTGACCTGAGACCTGAGAGTATTTACTTATTTTATTTTTTAGAGGTTTGAGAGAGGGAAGACTAATGGCTAAGGTCTTATTGTCCCAAAATTGAAGAGAGAAGGAGGACAGAATAGGAGAAAGCCAGCCGTTCCAAGAATGAACCTTATCTCTTTTAGGATGAAATCTGCCTGGGTGGAAATTGAACCCACAACCTAGTTTTTGGAAACTCACAGACACACTAAGGTATTTAATTTGCTTAGCTGAAATGAACATTGAATAAAACCCTTAAGTATTATCTCTTCCTCAGGATGACCAAACAAGGCACTCTGAAGGATCAAACTGAGTGTGCACCAAACAATGGCTATTACTTTCTTCCCCTGTATGATAAGGGAGAATATGTGCTTAAGGTATGTTGAAGATTTATCTGCTGTTTCAACATTTACTTAGGTTTTTTTTTTTTTTAAAAAAAAAATTACACCACTGAGGTTTTACTCGTATTGTGAGGTTTTCTTTTGATTCTATCAAATGTATTACGAAAGACCACATCTTAACTTAACACAAACCACTGAGGTTTTACTCGTATTGTGAGGTTTTCTTTTGATTCTATCAAATGTATTACGAAAGACCACATCTTAACTTAACACAATAGTAATACTTAAATAGTAGGACTAGTAGAGCCCAGTAAATTGTTGCTTCCAATTCCCCTTTTATACGAATGATTTCAGAACTATTTGACTAAAAAAAAAAAACTAGGTATTCATGTTATTTTTCCTTTCAGGTTCGCACCTCTCAAGCGTGAAGTGATAGTAAAAGATTCAGTGGTCACCGGTATTACATTCTCTCAGCTAAAGGCTGAACTGAAAGGTCGCGTCCAATGTCTGGACCCAGCACTTTGTGCCAACTTTGTACTGCACCTGAGAAATACGGTGACCGATATAACCGTGCATGATGTGGTGGTTAAAAGTGAGTAATTTGTAAATTTAACTTTATTTATTTACAATTTCTTTTTTTACACATCAATATTAAAGCGCTGGTTTGCGACCTGGAGGTGGTAGAATAATTCTTGTTTGTAGAACCTTCTTCTAACCATGGAGTTGAATGGAGCAGGCACTTGGAGATCGATTGGTTAATGTTATTGACTCCAGACTCAGAGATGTTGAGTTTGAATCCCAGCTAGGGTGGAATTTTGTGGGCAATTTTTCCGTTTTTAGGTAGGTAAACATGGGGGGCGTAAAATGCAAGTACAAATATTTTGGGGGGTTTAGGGGATTATAATGCTCCATTTCCCTCCATATGGTTCTGGTTCAGCTTCTGGTACTTACGATAGATTTTAGACAACTATTCTGCAATTTTTATTTGAGGGAAACTATTTTGTTTTATTAGACGAACAGCCCAATATTTGGGTTGCCCAGTAGCTTGCATCATTACAGCTGATGATTCCTGATTTGTTTCCCCCAGATGGCGAATACTCAGTGTCCAATATATTACCCGGGGAATACGAGGTTATCCTACAGAATGGTGGGGAGTGGTGTTGGGAACAGGAGACTGTGAAAGTGACGATCGATTCTCTGGTAGCCGTGGCTCCTGATTTGAAACAAACAGGCGTGGCCGTATCCTTTGTGTCTTCCCATAGCACCAAGGTAAGTTATCCAATGCTTATGAATAAAAGTGCTTCTTTTATGACATTGTAGCATCAAGGTAATTCATAGGAATTTCAACTGTGTTAAGCCAGAGTTTGTTTGGCTTTTCACAAATTCCACTCGATACAACATAGTCACTTTTATGACTCGAACCACTAACTCTTGAAACACCACTCTCAGTGGTGCAATGTTTACCGGAGTGGGAGTGGACTGCAGACCAAAAACCAAATCAAGCAAAGTGTAATAATTGGGAAACTACGTTTCTAATATTCATTCATGCTTGTTACAATTAAAATTCCTTCCTTACCGCTAACTCTTGAATTCGAAGTCCACCAAACTAATTTCCACCTTACTAAAGTTGGTAAGGCTGCTTTAAGCAAATATATTATCCTAGGAGTATACAAGAGTTATAAAATCTACCCTCTTTCCATAATTCCCAGGTGAAATATTCTCTCAACTCGAGCGCTACTGGTAAGGAGATCTCCGGTGAGCTAAGTCTATCTGAAGGCGTAACGTCCACATGCGTTCCTGAGAACGGCAAGTATGTGTTTACTCCTATCGGTTGTCATGGTTACTCAGAGACGTCTTTCAGATGGCAATCTGGACAGGGGCCAGTAACCTTGAGTGCTGTCAGTCATCAGTTTACGTCCAAGATTGTGACGGATAAGTCGGTGGATGATTTGTATGCCAATGTGATGAACAGTCAGAACCGACTGGTGAAGAGGTGAGTTTGAAAGCTAGCTGAGACGAAATACTCTTTAAAGTACTAAAAAAAAGAAGATTGTTCCTCGGTACCGCTTTCGCATTACTTCAAGGCACATTCTTTTTACATACATGTTTATCCAAGAACGGAAAAAAGAAGATTGTTCCTCGGTACCGCTTTCGCATTACTTCAAGGCACATTCTTTTTACATACATGTTTATCCAAGAACGGAAAAGTTAGGTCAGAAAATTTCCGTCCTGGCCGGGATTCGAACCCAGCACCTCCAGGTGGAGAGTCGGTGCTCTTGACCTCTTAGCCACAGAGGTGGGCTCTTAAAAGTACTAAGCGTCAATTTTTGTTGGACGTGAGACTTGCGAATAGGACTCTGGTCACCTTCAACTGAACAACTTTGCGTGAGGTTCATATCCTGAAAGCTGGGAGCTATTAAAAAGGCTGTGTCTCCTTTCGATATTGAATACAGCATGGAAAATGCTAAAATATGTTCCATATTGTATATAGGTTTAGAAAAGTTTAGACAATAGAGAAAACGAGCTGATTTACCAGCTAAAAGTGGCTGCCTCCATAGTCCACAGTCAAAATACCTATGAGTTACGACCCTGCTTTTACATGCATCAACTCATGATTATTGTAATCTTCCCCTCAGACTGGGCCCTCTGAAGGTGAAAACCTCCTCACCAGGCCACTATGAGTATGAATTCACACTTCACCTATCTCCCCATGAGCAGATCACAGTTCTCCCCTCTGCCTCACTTCTTATATTCTCTCCACGCTCTATCTCCTATGTGGGACACAACGATTGTCAGGTAAGCCGGAGTAGCATAGAATATTGCTGGAATAAAAACAGAATAACTTGTTGGGTAAGCTAGAATAGAATAGAACATTGCTAGAATAGATTGTGGGATATACCGGAATAGAATAGACCCTTTGAATGCTCCGTTTTGTTCAGGACAACTTTGCCGATGATGTCCAATAAAAATCGTCGAAGCAAAAATGGTTTCGGGGAAACTCATACTGAATTACTGATTTTTTTAATAGGTTGACTTTACGCCCGCTTTTACAGGCAATTACAAAGCCAATAATCCTAAGTTTTTGTATGTACACTAAGTGTGATATAATAAGGATTTACATTTTTGTTTAATGATATTTTCCTTATCTGCGAAATCCAGAGCTGAATTATGTTTATTAAATAAGGCCATGGCAGTGGGCAAAGTGGAGTCTCTGTAAGTGGGACTTTGATGAGCTTCTCCAGGGGAGAAGAACAGAGGGTCCTCCCTCTGGCGTAGTCCGATGATAGGTACCCTGATTGAAATGTAGTCCATTGCAGACGGAATATCTATCTTGTTATTCATGATGTTATATAATAACATGAGATAGTTGTATTCCCGCCTGCATTCCAAACTCTCCAGATCCAGGTTTTCAGTTAGTTGGTTATATGAAATGGCATAGAGAGATCAACTATTATTGTTCTTTCACGATCGTCGTTACAGTTGTCTCTAGCAAAACTTACCTTTTTCCCCCCTTTTAGGCGCTTTAACACTATGGATAGTAGGTCGTTCGCGTCGTACCTTTACACTGCCAGAAGAAGACCAGAATATCCTCATGCATGAAGCAGATTCCTCAGTTGGTTTGTCGTTTGTTTGTCCCTGTATTCCTCGATTTGTTTTGAACGCCGATTTCGATTAAGTTTGATAAAACTAAAACTATTGATTAGGTTTTCGATCTCAAGTTTTTTTTTTTTTTTTTTTTTTTTTTTTTTTTTTTTTGGTGTTTGGGGATTTTCTGAAACGGGCAAATTGATCGAAGGCGTTGTCAAACCTCCCCTGGCGGATGTAGAAGTGAGAGTAAGCAATGAGATGGGCGTGCAGATTGATAACCGCACTACCAACTCGCAGGGGAAGTACAAGTTTGGTCCATTCAGAATGCATGAGCAGTTGGTGTGAGTACCTAGTTACCTATAGTGTTTTCTGTATATTTTACTTACTATTTGTCTATTATACCATGTAACAATGTAACTTGAAGTTACCAGTCTAGTTATCCCTAGCAAAACCTTGGAGGGTAGAACGCCTTCCTTGAAAGCGCTAGGTTGCGGGTCCGATTCCCTTCCGAGGGGGACTTTATCCTAAAGTTCCTAAACAGATGAGGTTCGTTCTCGAAATGACTGGCTTTCCTATCCTGTCTTTCTTCGATTTTGGGACGATAAGACAGTAGTTACAGTTCCCTAAAAAAAAAAAAAAAAAAAAAAAAAATTTTTTTATATACACTACTTTTTTTCGAGGTCAATTACTGAAAAACCGAGAAAAGTCAGGGAATTTTATTTTTCCATTTTGGTAGACACCCTGTTAACCATCGCATCGTTAGGACTTGGGCTTGGTCTTTTCAAGCAGAGAGAACCCTTTGAAACTATCTAGAGGCTGGTTAGGGTTAGCTGTCCGTTGTCCTCCTCCCTGTTTATAGTCGCACAGCCAAACGCTAGTCTACTCTCTGTTTAACGTCCCCTATCCAAACAAAAATCGTAGTGAGCTTAATTGGTTCGTTCTGCTCCTGAACCGTAGTTAACCATCGCATCGTTAGGACTTGGGCTTGGTCTTTTCAAGCAGAGAGAACCCTTTGAAACTATCAGCTAGCTAGAGGCTGGTTAGGGTTAGCTGTCCGCTGTCCTCCTCCCTGTTTATAGTCGCACAGCCAAACGCTAGTCTACTCTCTGTTTAACGTCCCCTATCCAAACAAAAATCGTAGTGAGCTAGCCTAGTTAGCTTGGATTTAATACCATACAGTGACTTTAAACCTTGATCAAACAGTGCCACTGTGATTAATATATTTCCTATTTGTCCGCTAGGTGTCGTTCCTATCACTAAGTCCTAATGAGTACTATCTGAGACCCATGATGAAAGAGTACAAGTTCCAGCCAGCCTCCCAGATTATCAACGTCAGTGAAGCTGCTACTGCTCAGGTGAAATGGAGGTGAGTGGTATTGAAATAACTTCTAACTTGTGGATAGAGTGCGTTTCAGACTGTGTTTGCGTTTCAAAAAACTGAAAAAATCGTATTTTGTAGGTTAGTCCGTTCTTCTTGGCCTTTTATTTAAGAACTCGTTTTCATACACAAAAAGCCCAATCTGAGACTTAGGTGTAGGGGCTAAACAGCCCTAAAGGATGGGTTAATCTTTTACGAATCTACGGAGAACTCGTTCTCTTGTCATTTACTTCTCTTCTCTCCTGCTTCTACTTCTCTTTATTAGATTTTAATATTAGTACGTAAGCTTAGTTCTAAGTACCTAATAATCTCAGAAATTTGTAAAAATGGATTTTTTTCTTTTTCAATCCGTAAGTTTGTGAAAATAAAATTAAATTAAATGAAATTTACAGCGGGGTTCGCATAGCATACAGTGTCCTAGGTTCAGTAAGCTCTCTCAATGGCGAACCAGAATCTGGCATCACCGTGGAAGCTATAGGGGTCCGTGCGTCAGGCCTGGACTGTGATCAACTACAGGGGATTTTTTTCTTTTTCAATCCGTAAGTTTGTGAAAATGAAATGAAAATAAATAAAATTTACAGCGGGGTTCGCATAGCATACAGTGTCCTAGGTTCAGTCAGCTCTCTCAATGGCGAACCAGAATCTGGCATCACCGTGGAAGCTATAGGGGTCCGTGCGTCAGGCCTGGACTGTGATCAACTACAGGAAGAGGCCATCACTGAGAGCACAGGCCAGTTTCGAATCCGGGGCCTGAAGCCGCAGTGTAACTACGTGGTGAGAGTGAAGGCCAGCCCTGATGTGAATCAACATATAGAACGCGCCATCCCTGCTGGAATTCCGGTCAAGGTATGTAGCAGGAAATTATATGATTCTATTTTAAAGTGTTTTCAGACTTTGTTATTAGTTGAATTTGTATTGTAAGCTTCGTACCTGCCTGGTGCAGCATGAGTCAAATGGTGCAGACCAATAAAAGGTATGAACCTTACAATAGAAATTTTACAGAACGGAAAAGTTAGGTCAGAAAATTTCCGTCCTGGCCGGGATTCGAACCCAGCACCTCCAGGTGGAGAGTCGGTGCTCTTGACCTCTTAGCCACAGAGGTGGGCTCTTAAAAGTACTAAGCGTCAATTTTTGTTGGACGTGAGACTTGCGAATAGGACTCTGGTCACCTTCAACTGAACAACTTTGCGTGAGGTTCATATCCTGAAAGCTGGGAGCTATTAAAAAGGCTGTGTCTCCTTTCGATATTGAATACAGCATGGAAAATGCTAAAATATGTTCCATATTGTATATAGGTTTAGAAAAGTTTAGACAATAGAGAAAACGAGCTGATTTACCAGCTAAAAGTGGCTGCCTCCATAGTCCACAGTCAAAATACCTATGAGTTACGACCCTGCTTTTACATGCATCAACTCATGATTATTGTAATCTTCCCCTCAGACTGGGCCCTCTGAAGGTGAAAACCTCCTCACCAGGCCACTATGAGTATGAATTCACACTTCACCTATCTCCCCATGAGCAGATCACAGTTCTCCCCTCTGCCTCACTTCTTATATTCTCTCCACGCTCTATCTCCTATGTGGGACACAACGATTGTCAGGTAAGCCGGAGTAGCATAGAATATTGCTGGAATAAAAACAGAATAACTTGTTGGGTAAGCTAGAATAGAATAGAACATTGCTAGAATAGATTGTGGGATATACCGGAATAGAATAGAATAGACCCTTTGAATGCTCCGTTTTGTTCAGGACAACTTTGCCGATGATGTCCAATAAAAATCGTCGAAGCAAAAATGGTTTCGGGGAAACTCATACTGAATTACTGATTTTTTTAATAGGTTGACTTTACGCCCGCTTTTACAGGCAATTACAAAGCCAATAATCCTAAGTTTTTGTATGTACACTAAGTGTGATATAATAAGGATTTACATTTTTGTTTAATGATATTTTCCTTATCTGCGAAATCCAGAGCTGAATTATGTTTATTAAATAAGGCCATGGCAGTGGGCAAAACTCATACTCATAGAGATCAACTATTACTGATCAACGATTGTTCTTTCACGATCGTCGTTACAGTTGTCTCTAGCAAAACTTACCTTTTTCCCCCTTTTAGGCGCTTTAACACTACGGATAGTGGGTCGTTCACGCCGTACCTTTACACTGCCAGAAGAAGACCAGAATATCCTCATGCATTGCGCAGATTTCTACTGAAAAAATCTTCGGACTGAAAAAATATTGATGAAATCCACCCTGGTTGTAGTTCACTTTTATTGGGTTCCTCCTTTGAAAAATCTTGGTATTTGTTGTGGGTTGGATTTAGACTTTTGGTATAATTGACTAGGTGTATTCAATATTGTTAAGAGCATAAGATAGCGTTGGTGTCACTTGTGTACATGTGATTGTATACGAACTAATATCTAGATCTCCATCGAAATAAATTATTACTCGATTACCCTTTCTTAACTCTAGCTTGTAATGGATTCATGTAATTCCTGAATGACCTATACGGGTAGAAAATAATAAAATAGGTAAAACAGGAAAAAAAATAGTTTTCTATAAAAATAATATTTATTTTGTTTATTCTGTGTTAAAATAATTTATTGTCATTAATATCTATTATGTATTTACATATTTTGATCTCCAAATATGATTTTTATCGAAGGGAGTCAATACTTGAGCCATCCTATCTTTTCCTATTTCCCGCGAATAAACAGCTACCTACTCTTGTTCTCACGAAGCTGAATGTACCACATACTAGTTTACAGTACATGGCATTCTAACAATTTGTCGTCCAATTACCACATACACTCGGCGTCGCTGAACTTCAGTGTTCTGTGGGAAGTGTGTTGAACGTCAAAAAGCCGCGGGAAATATGAATAAAATTGAACCTTAATCCACGTTATCTGTATTGCTATACCCTTTATAGTTTTGTAACTGTAGGTAATTTATTTATAGAAATTCCAATAAAGACTTTGTTTTTTATTATTACCTAACTAGTTTGAAAAATAGTTCCAGGACATGTTTCTATTTACAGTTCTTCATCCAAAGTGCCTAAAATGTCTTCATATTTCACAGAATTTTTTACTTTGGAAATTTCGTTGGATTTTTTTTTCAAGGGTTCGGATGTCACTGTTCGCTGGGATTAAAAGTTCAACAGGTTCAAATTGACAGGGCTTAGGGACCGTTTACACTCTGGGTACAGGAAGTCACAATCTTGTTTCAGTAGGACATGTTTCTATTTACGGTTCTTCATCCAAAATGCCTAAAATGTCTTCATATTTCACAGAATTTTTTACTTTGGAAATTTCGATGGATTTTTTTTTCAAGGGTTCGAATGTCACATTTTGCTGGGATTAAAAGTTCAACAGGTTCAAATTGACAGGGCTTAGGGACCGTTTACACTCTGGGTACAGGAAGTCACAATCTTGTTTGAGGGTGGCGTTCAAATTGTGAACTGGTCTGTATTTCTCTAGGTTGACTCTGTGAACAAAATAAAAACAGTAAATTCTTTATAGATAAATATGATTGGAATCTTGGAATGCCGGAATCGTTTGGACATCTATACCTTTTATTACACGTCAATAGCGGATTAAAGGGCGGATGATCTAAATTATGGGCAAATATTTTTTGTTTATTACGACATTTAGGGACCCAAAAATGTCCGGAGGGCCCGCGGGTTCGGAATATAGTTATACCAGTAACTTTTTGTACAGTGTACAACATAAACCACAAAACTTACACCAATTTACAAAGGTACCCACGTATTTACCCGTAGTCTATAGGTACTGAGATGATGCACATTGCACAAAATAAAACTCCCAGAAAAAGGGTGGAGGCGGGGGTGAAAAAACTATTCTCTGAAAAACTTAAAAAACTCTGTGAAATGTTTCAATTCACAGCATCAAGCTGACCCTCTTTCATGTAAAGTGGTGTAAGGAGGTGTTCCTGGCTGCTGTTTAGGAGATACCGGACCAAACGCTCTTACTTCTTGAAAAACTAACTTGTTGATGTTATTAGTCATCATCTATTTCTACATAAACAATAACACATTAATTTCCTTTTAGTTGTGGACATAATAATATGTTCCTAACTGGTAATCACATAGAATCACATTCTAGGTAGGGTCCTAAGGTGTGTCCTATTGATTGTGGATTTCTTTGAAGACCGTCAAACGAATGAATCGTTTTGTTTGGCTAATCGTAAAAATATCCCAAAACCAAAATCCACATACCTATTGAAGACGCATCTTTAGCTTTTATCCTACCCTGATATTATAGGTGCACGACAGTAGTTAATGTTCGTAGAAGCTTAACCCATCCTTTAGGGCTGTCTAGCCCCTACCCTACACCTAAGGCCCAGATTGGGCTTTTTGTGTATGGGGTTAAGCAAAATATTATTGGTGCACGATAGGGGAAAATTGAGGTCCTCCTCCGAGAGACCTGAAGAGGAAAGGGCGAAAAGTTGCTGGCTGAAAAGTTTACGGGGTTTCTTCTTGTTGTTGCGTATGAAATTCACTAATTGATACACCAGGTGGGTGAATAAATGGTACACTTACCCTATATGTAAAACATAATGCCAAGTGTTTTTACTCACCCAAAATCATTTTAAATATTTTTTTGTTTATTACGACATTTAGGGACCCAAAAATGCCCGGAGGGCTCGCGGGTTCGGAATATAGTTATACCAGTAACTTTTTGTACAGTGTTCAAGATAAACCGCAAAACTTACTGCAATTTACCCGTAGTCTATAGGTACTGAGATGATGCACATTGCACAAAATAAAACTCCCAGAAAAAGGGTGAAGGCGGGGGTGAAAAAACTATTCTCTGAAAAACTTAAAAACTCTGTGAAGTTTTCGTTTCAATTCACAGCATCAAGCTGACCCTCTTTCATGTAAAGTGTTGTAAGGAGGTGTTCCTGGCTGCTGTTTAGGAGATACCGGACCAAATGCTCTTACTTCTTACCTACATACATTTGAGTAGAAATACTAACTTGTTGATGTTATTAGTCATCATCTATTTCTACATAAACAATAACACATTTCCTTTTAGTTGTGGACATAATAATATGTTCCTAACTGGTAATCACATAGAATCACATTCTAGGTAGGGTCCTAAGGTGTGTCCTATTGATTGTGGATTTCTTTGAAGACTGTCAAACGAATGAATCGTTTTGTTTGGCTAATCGTAAAAATATCGCAAAACCAAAATCCACATACCTATTGAAGACGCATCTTTAGCTTTTATCCTACCCTGATATTATAGGTGCACGACAGTAGTTAATGTTCGTAGAAGGTTAACCCATCCTTTAGGGCTGTCTAGCCCCTACACCTAAGCCTCAGATTGGGCTTTTTGTGTATGGGGTTAAGAAAAATATTATTGGTACACGCTACACGATAGGGGAAAATTGAGGTCCTACTCCGAGAGAACTGAAGAGGAAAGGGCGAAAAGTTGCTGGCTGAAAAGTTTACGGGGTTTCTTCTTGTTGTTGCGTATGAAATTCACTAATTGATACACAAGTTTACTCTGACCTCTTCACTTATATTCGTCCTGATGGATAGTAAGCTAGATAATGGTTGATAGGGTTTTCTAAAGTTTTCGTGCCCGAAGAGTCTTGCACTGAAACTTCTCGCTAAATTGATGTTGAAAGTGGGTATCACAACTTCTCTACATTTCACGCAAATTTACACCTGTTATTAGGTATGTAATGTGTTCATCATCTCAGTACCTACCTAGGTACCAAATAGATTTTGACTCCACTCATAGTCGACCGGCTGTCCACACATAGTCGACCGGCCATCAATCGATGTCGACTGAACCGTCCACACTGCCTGGACAACATAGATTCACCTCGTCGATCGACTATGTTTGGACACACTTTTAGGCAGCTAAGCTAAGTAGCTATAGAACACGTACATAACCACATAGTAAGCTAGATAATGGTTGATAGGGTTTTCTAAAGTTTTCGTGCCCGAAGAGTCTTGCACTAGAACACGTACATAACCACATAGTAAGCTAGATAATGGTTGATAGGGTTTTCTAAAGTTTTCGTGCCCGAAGAGTCTTGCACCGCAAGCATCAGAACAGGCATTATGACCGAACCAAACCAAAATTATAACAAGAGCTTAAAGTGGGTATCACGACTTCTCTACATTTCACGCACATTTACACCTGTTATTAGGTATGTAATGTGTTCATCATCTCAGTACCTACCTAGGTACCAAATAGATTTTGACTCCACACATAGTCGACCGGCCATCAAGCGATGTCGACTGAACCGTCCACACTGCCTGGACAACATAGATTCACCTCGTCGATCGACTATGTTTGGACACACTTTTAGGCAGCTAACCTAGGTATCTACAGTCCTGAAAAATTGTATCATCATACAATGTCTTTGACTTTTCTGTCAACGTGAAGCCTTGAACCCCCAGGCTTCATTGGGAATCATAATAACCGTGATGTGATATTGAGCTACTAATGTCGCACCTACCTGCCTACTTTTTTCACGAAAATCACAAATTTTCAGCTCTTACTAAAGAAAGAAGCGAACATTGTCCCAAGACAAAACCAAAACATGAAAAACGTTCCTTGTACTCGCCTTATCGTTTCTCCTTTGGAACTAAAACTAATGGGTGGGTGGGTGCCCGGGAAAAACTTTCAAATTAAATTAACCTACATTATTATTTTATTTTATTATATTATTTACTGAAAGACGAGCTCACCGGGATGCAAAAGCTTTCTCTGTTGTGAAGAAGTCGTCGAAGAGGTAAAAAGACCTGCAGCAGATGGTAAGTTTTGGGATTAAATGATAAGTGAATGAAAAAATAAATAATTGCTCTCATTAATGAGCGAAAAATAGAGCAGTCAGCTTTGAACAGTTTGAACTAGGTAGATTGCATCTCAGCTGGACATATAAAACTATCCAGTCACATGTGTATTTTGTGTATTGTAAATACCTACATTATGGGCTTGGTACGAGAAGTTTTTGAAAAGATTAAATAGGTACCTACCTAGATTTCCGTAATATCAATTAGGTACGAGTATTTATAAGTCATCCACTCTTCTACTTTTCTGCGCCTTTTCCCGTGTTCAAACGGGGTCGGCGTTTTTCATTATTAACTATAGATGAACTTACTTGAATGATTCCATAAGGTACTTCATGATGGGATTCTGAGCTGACGTGTTGTCCATTTCACACACCAACTTCTTCCGGCACTCCTCTTCTTCCAGGTTCAACACGTTGAATGTCATGTCCACGAAATCCACACTGCAAACACAGAATTCAATATTAACAAGCAGAACACAAAAGGTAACTTTCTGTAAGTACATATTATTACACTGTTAGCTTAGCCTCTCTCCGGAGCAACAGTCTCATGTTAACCAGTACTCAAAAGTTACCCGACCCACTGTTAGCTTAGCTTCTCTCCGGAGCAACAGTCTCATGTTAACCAGTACTCAAAAGTTACCCGACCCGAACTTCTGACTTCAAGATGAATAGCTCAGCCTTAAAGGGAATTTTAAGTTAGGTAAAAAATTAAATACGAAATACCTACACCACTGTAAAAAAATTAGCATTGGGTCATAGTAAGGAACATGAAATTGAAATAGGTAGTACAGGGTCAATCCCGTTTATTGTGTATTAATAATTACTTAAATCATTTACCTCTTCATCAGTTTGGCCAGGAATCCAAGGTCAAACGTATTCATAGCACGGCGCTCTTCTAGGTTCAACACGTTGAATGTCATGTCCACGAAATCCACACTGCAAACACAGAATCCAATATTAACAAGCAGAACACAAAAGGTAACTTGCTGTAAGTACATATTATTACACTGTTAGCTTTTAGCCTCTCTCCGGAGCAACAGTCTCATGTTAACCAGTACCTACTCAAAAGTTACCCGACCTAAACTTCTGACTTCAAGATAAATAGCTCAGCCTTAAAGGGAATTTTAAGTTAGGTAAAAAATTAAATACGAAATACCTACACTTCTGTAAAAAAAATTAGCATTAGGTCATAGTAAGGAACATGAAATTGAAATAGGTAGTACAGGGTCAATCCCGTTTATTGTGTAATAAACTAATAAATAAATACTTAAATCATTTACCTCTTCATCAGTTTGGCCAGGAATCCAAGGTCAAACGTATTCATAGCACGGCGGTAATACTCATCCCCACTCCCCGCACTAGGGTTGTAGTTGGGGAAGTAAGAATCCGCCTCCTTGTAAGCGGGATGAAATGGCCCCGTGCTGGCTTGTCCGCTCGAGGCAAAGCCCCCAGCAATCCCATCACACGGGCCGCCTATGCCGCACATCAGGCCGTAACCTCCAACGACCTTGGTGAGGAGGCCGATTATCAGAATGACCGCAATGACGAACAAGACAGCCTTGACCTTGAGGAAGAGAAGGGCGCCTAGAGCACTTACCCCTCCGGATACTGGAAGTCAAAGAAGTTTTTTTATACATACCTAAGCAGGGGAAAAGATCCATTTCGGCCAAAGAAGTAGAGGAATTTAATTTAGGGATGCACGAGGAGACAAGAAAGTCCTCGTGCATCACTAATTTAATTTTAATCAAAAAGATCAAAATGATAAATTGTTAAAACTATGTCAGTGTACTTGCGAGTCGTGAAAATATGGGTCAACAAATCACGTGACTCGTGAACATTGAGCATAAATCTTTATACGTAAATAAACATACGTACGTAAATTATGTACATAGGATATAGGGAGTAACAGGAGAACTTAATGTGTCTTGAGTCATTCCTGTTGGAATTATCATACATAATCTCTTTCCAGGACTGGTAAGAAGACAAATAGGGATTTCTCTGGGGAAACTTGGATGTCTTTTATCACTGATTTTGAGGGTAAACTTTTTGATACCATCATTCTGTGACTAAAGAAAAGGAAAGGGAGTTAATATTTTATTAGTGTTCTTTTATCACTGATTTTGAGGGTAAACTTTTTGATACCATCATTCTGTGACTAAAGAAAAGGAAAGGGAGTTAATATTTTATTAGTGGATGTGTCAAATTTTACCAATAAATTATTTTTCTTTTTTGTAGGTTAGGTACTCGTATTTAGTGGAGACGACAAAGTTCCCAATTCTGTAATACACGTACAGGGAGAAAAGAAAAAGAGAGTGAGTAGAAATGTCAGTAGTGGAGGTGACAAAATTACCCATTTTTCTTCTGTAGGAAGAGGCAGAGAGTTCATGATTATAGTGGAGATGTCAAAAGTATCAGACCAAATATACAGCAAAATAAAAGATGAGATGAAGAAAGAGGGCTCAGTAAATATTCTCTCCGGCCCTGCATTTAAAGATCAAACAATATTGACGATTTCACTCATTATCTTTCACATTGTTTTGAGGAGAAAACCATAGAAACATCCGATCATCCACTCGACAAATCTGTGACAGCAACCAAGGTGTGAGAAATGGCATAGCTTAAAATTAAGGTACTAAGTACGGGTTGAATTAATTGTATGCTAAATAGGTTTCGTACCATGGTACAATAGTGTTGCCAAAAATTTCAACAATGATTCCATACTCAATGAGTGACAAGTTCGATGTATGAATGCGAGGTGTGTTTGTTTTCTTCCTCGTGCATCACTAATTTAATTTTAATCAAAAAGATCAAAATGATAAATTATTGTTAAAACTATGTCAGTGTACTTGCGAGTCGTGAAAATATGGGTCAACAAATCACGTGACTCGTGAACATTGAGCATAAATCTTTAACAAAAAAATACCTTCCTTTCTTTTGTAGGAAGAGACAGAGAGTTGTAGTGGAGATGCCAAACGTATCTAAGTACCAAATATAACGCAAAATAAAAGAGAAGATGAAGAAAGAGGGCTCAGTAAATATTCTTTCCGGCCCTGCATTTAAAGATCAAACAATATTGACGATTTCACTCATTATCTTTCGCATTGTTTTGAGGAGAAAACCATAGAAACATCCGATCATCCACTCGACAAATCCATGACAGCAACCAAGGTGTGAGAAATGGCATAGCTAAAAATTAAGGTACTAAGTACGGGTTGAATTAATTGTATGCTAAATAGGTTTCCACATACTCGTACATACAGTTACTTGTACATACCGACAAATTGTTCAAATATCTAAATTTTGTCCGAAAAGTCTGCTACGGATTTTAGATTTCTTACCACTCTATCATTTTTAATTGTTGTTTTCAAATACCTAGGTATCCACAAGATGTTCTTTTGATTATTTGCAAATCAAGATTATCCTAACCAATAATACAATTTTACTATAGTAAATCAAATGAAGTGATATGGGAATGTTCGCCTGAGATGCCTAAAAGATTAATAAGTTATAACTAAATGGCCAATCTTCATTGGCTTTAGCAAAGAACATAGGTACTTGTCAACATTCTCTGACGCATCTGAGATACATATTACGCGTAGTAAAATACATAGGCCAGGTAGGTTATAGGTACTCATATATTCGATTATTTAATCGTAGGGGATTCCTGCTGTGCTTGAAGAAAAGGTATCCTAGATAATTGACAACCCCTGTTCTTAATGGTTTGTATTTACAGGGTCACTTCAAATTCGTCATGGTTAGCATAACACCTACTTGGAATTGGCAACAAGACTTGGGTGGAAAATATTAAAATTGTCAATTGTAAGGCTTTAGAATCAGGGGACTAAATCGGCCTAATTTGGGGAGTTCCGTCAAAACAGGACTTTGGATATGTTCAAATCTTCAAATAGGACTTTAGATAGGTAGGTACCCACTTCTTATGTGTCATTGCAACATTGCCTATAATGTCTATTACCTATAGGTACCTAACTTCTTTACTTTCTGTTCATCTTATGAGAACAATACAGCCAAACACCGCCCTTGCAATTTTCAAATAAGTACCTAATATGCTGACAAGGTGACAAGTATTGTCTTGATATTTGTAGAAAGTAGGTAAAATCCCATTTGAATTGTGGGGCTTTAGAATCAGGGGACTAAATCGGCGTAATTTGGGGAGTTCCTCAAAACAGGATTTTGGATATGTTCAAATCTTCTTATGTGTCATTGCAACATTGCCTATAATGTCTATTACCTATACCTACTTCTTTACTTTCTGTTCATCTTATGAGAACAATACAGCCAAACACGGCCTTTGCAATTTTCAAATAAGTACCTTATATGCTGACAAGGTGACAAGTATTGTCTTGATATTATTTGTAGAAAGTAGGTAAAATCCCATTTGAAATACATTTCTATCCCACACGAATAAAATTATTAATAGGAATTACACAAGAAGTATCCCTTTGAATGCTCCGTTTTGTTCAGGACAACTTTGCCGATGATGTCCAATAAAAATCGTCGAAGCAAAAATGGTTTTTCATCATCGTTCCTTTTAGCCCCAACAGCCTTTTAGCTCAACCGCCCTGTTAAGCCTATACAAAACAAATGGAACTTAACAGGTAGGTATTCTTCGGACTTCCAAAATATTGGTGAAATCCACCCTGGTTGTAGTTCACTTTTATTGGGTTCCTCCTTTGAAAAATCTTGGTATTTGTTGTGGGTTGGATTTAGACTTTTGTAATTTGATCTGACATTATGTCTGCTTCAAACTCCATGCTCCAAGAATCAGTAGGTCTAGGTAACGTTATTCTACAATGAGGTACGTAACACATTGTTTTCCTATGTAGGTTAGGTAGATCAGGGTGGCGTTCAAATTGTGAACTGGTCTGTATTTCTCTAGGTTGACTCTGTGAACAAAATAAAAACAGTAAATTCATTATAGATAAACATGATTGGAATCTTGGAATGCCGGAATCGTTTCGACCTCTATAGAACAATACCTACTTTGGATTTGGATTTAGAAAAAAAAAGAGTCATTCTTGCTAGTCTCAGATAAAAAGTAAAAAATATTAAAACAAAAAGTATCATAAAGAAGAGAGTATGATTGAAACAGTAGGTACAATGCATCTAGATCTCCATCGAAATAAATTATTACTCGATTACCATTTTTTAAGTCCAGCTTGTAATTTATGTAATTTCTGATTGACCTATGGTACAATGCAATGGAGAAGAAAGAGTAGGTATGCTTTTCCATCATCAAGAGACAGAGAGAATTTTCATCGTCATACTAATTTTATGTCTGTATCAATAAATAGGTACATAATAGTTGTATGTTCATTATAAACCATAATAGGTAAGGTACAACACTCCTTCTGTCACACGTTTATTAATATTACTCTAAATGACCTATTTTACAATATTAACATAGAGTACACGTTCCGTATCCTTACAAGCGTAATGTACTCGTGAAACATTTTCGCGTGTACGCGTGGAGATTTCGTGTTTTCAATAAACGTCACTAAAAAGTGTGTGATGAAAACGGGCAAGACGGATGGTCCTATGCCCAAGTTGTATGTACCTAAGTAAATGGGTAAATATACGTACATATATCCTTACAGAACTTCCTAGGTAAATATCCTGCAGAAATACATAATACTTGTAGTTTATATACCCTACATAATAAGTGTGTAGGTAAAAATGAAGAAATACGTAAGTATCCTTACAGAACCCACGGCAAGCTGTGTAGGTATCCAAATTGAGATCAAATTCTTCAAAGGTAATCTGTAAGGTGCAAAAAATGTCAAAGCTTCCTGGTACTAGTGGAGATGACGAAAACTCCAACAGGGGATGCAGGAGAAGACGGAGAAGGAGAAGGAGGAGAAAAAGAAGATCAAGAACAAGAAGGAGGCTGCATACCTAACTGACTAAATGAATGGCATATACCTACGAGTAGGTAGTTAAAATTTATCTCCCTAAGTCCATTCACAAATTTACTTACAAAGGTATCCACTATCCCTAGACTGCATCTTCTCATTTCCATCAGTTGTATCTTGCAGATTGTTCTTCTCTTGGACGAAACCAGTTTTGGCATCTTTGATATTCTTCGTTTTGAAATGAACTTGTTGAATTTCAGCGACACTTTGACAAACTAAACAGACACCCATACACACCAGAACAAGATAAATTGAACTTTGCTTCATTTTTAGTCATGTGAAGAAGTACGAAAACTCGAAATATAGCACTAGAAAAACCAAATGGGAAACACTAACTTTTTGCCGTCAATTAAATTTGATTATTTAATAACAAGTATGCTACAAGAGCATGTGGATCGAAACAAAGAATCTAAACATTGGTTAAGATCGATCAAAAAAGATTGAAAAATTGAAAGCTTCTAGTTATCAAATAACGATAATCTAAGCTTTCATCTTAACGGATTTTGTCGGATTGAAAGATTGACTTACACTATTTCGTGGTAAAATTATGTTTATATAATTCCCCCTCCTGTTTTCGGCTGAGTTTTGACATGCATGAATATTTTAGCATAATATTAAAGTAGAACCCTGTTCATAAATCACTCCACCTGTTACGAAATAATAAAAATTAAAAAGGTTCTTAATGCACAGATACCTCTATTTTGATTCTGGAAATGCAGTTAAAACCATAATCTTGTATGGCTGATCCCAACCCCTGAATTACTAAGCTAACTCTTTTTATTACGTGTTTTGGTTCGCCAAGAAGATTACATTTTGTGCACAGCTTCGGTGTTTATGCTTTTTCAGTGGCGAAGAGCCATTTTTTTTTATTTCCACTTTTCACTGGATATTTTTTTCAATTTCCATTGGATATTTCTTTCGATTTCCATTGGAACAAAAATCTACACTAGTTGAATAAACGTTTCTGACACATAAATACACAAAAAACAAAGTCATAATAAGTTCCACTCCCCCCTGACTCGAACCCAAACCTTCTACCTACTAACCATGAAGTTTGCTGATACAGTTGCAGAGTAATGCTTACTAATGATCACACACATACTAAAACCGTAGGTATCATCTTGACATTCTTGACCATGAACAGCAATTGATTTCCGCCAAAATCAGTCAACTGATCTTATTTAATTTGATCTGACATTAAGTCTGCTTTTAATTCCATGCTCCAAGAATCAGTAGGTCTAGGTAACGTTATTCCACAATGAGGTACGTAACACATTGTTTTCCTATGTAGGTTAGGTAGATATTTATAAATTAAATATGTAGGTATACGCAGATAAGAAAAGTACATCCTCAGGAATTTATGTCTACGCCACTTGCAATCGTTTGGTTTCCAAGAAATAAGTCTTGGAGGAGGAAAAGATATTTATAAATTAAATATGTAGGTATAAGCAGATAAGAAAAGTACATCCTCAGGAATTTATGTCTACGCCACTTGCAATCGTTTGGTTTCCAAGAAATAAGTCTTGGAGGAGGAAAAGAGTTACCTACATTACCTATCTCCAAGTCATCGGTTTAAACTGTTGAAAGCTGCTGAAAAGTCCTTTTATGGACAATAACGGCTATACGAGTTAATTTGAGAACGAGCATTCATTCCTACTCACTCTAAACTCAGAAAAGTTCGAGAGGATAACACAGAATTCTTTCCACCCAACACAATAATCCCTTGTGGGAACAGAAAGCAAAAAACCCCTCCGCCTTAATATTTGGGTGGTTGGCAACATCATATCAAGGTAGATCTTCCTCATATGAGATGGGTGGCTCAGGTGTTTTGATGTTCTTTATTGTCCTACCTATTTCGTTTTCCAAGTCCTGAAAGTTCCTGGAATGGAATGTCATTGGACCCTCAGTTCGTTTAGTCCTATATTTTGATATTTTCCTGTAATAAATACTTGAAACACAGGAAAAGGGAACATAAAGTAGGTACCTACCTAACACTTATGAGAAAAGGAGAGACAAGATCAAGAGAAGTAATCATGTTTAGTGGATGTGCCATAAACACCACATTTTCAAATACGAGAAGCGAAAAAAGATAATTTAGTATGTACCTATAAATTGTGTTAATATACGTACATTTTTACTTTCCTTATCCTATGGGAAGGAAAGTAATGTAATCGGGTCAATTTTTTTAGAGAATTACCAGTGTGCTTGAGGGAGGGGAAAAGAATAATTTTACTAGTGGATGTGCCATTTTCACATTTTCCAATATTTGAATACCTAGGTAGTGAGGATTTAGTAAGGAAGATCTAGTCTCTTCTATCCCTTCTCCTCGGTCAAAGGTCTGTGTGACCTGACGGGATCCTGCCCCCCGAACAGCAACTACAGGGTGGACACTTACCCTACTCCGGGTGTTCTATCGGCTAACACCAACACCCAGTATGCCGACAGTTACAACTCCCCCTACAGTCAGCCAGGTGCCTACTCTCCTACTTATCAGAAGAGGTGAGTTCCATCCTAATTTTGAGAGATTTTCTTTTCTAATTTCAAGTAGGTACGCGCACTTATGAATAACTATGTACAATCAGAGTAGGAATGATTACCGCTTACTTAGTTTCCAGATTAACGCTGTGATTATATTAGAGACGTGTGGTTTGTCACGCCTGGGTCGTGGAATGTCTATCCTCAGTCTGTAATATTGAAAACACTCGCAATAGAAATAGATAATTACCTATAAAACCGGTACTTACATATTACCTAATAATATATCCATAATTTCACTAATTCCGTATCGAAGTAAACAAATTAAAGTCAATAAATAATCATCAGATTTACTACTTATCAACTTCTTCTTTTTCTTTTACTGCACCTTTTCCCAATCTTATTTGGGGTCGGCGTTACCCTCCTTTATCTTGCCCCTCCATACCCTCCTATCTAATCCCTATTTTTTCTCCCTGTATCCCTAACTTCTCTACCTTTTTTACCCATGTAACTATTTACCACTCATCAACACACCCACCGAATTGGAGGTTGTAGGTGCTCTATTTTATCTATTTCTCCTTTCCCAGATCTCTCGAATATGTCGGACCCATCTTGAAGATGCTGAACGCTGCCTACGTAATACACAAAAAACAAAGTCATAATAAGTTCCACTCCCCCTTGACTCGAACCCAAACCTTCTACCTACTAACCATGAAGTTTGCTGATACAGTTGCAGAGTAATGCTTACTGATGATCACACACATACTAAAACCGTAGGTATCATCTTGACATTCTTGACCGTGAACAGCAATTGATTTCCGCCAAAATCAGTCAACTGATCTTATTAAATTTGATCTGACATTATGTCTGCTTCTAATTCCATGCTCCAAGAATCAGTAGGTCTAGGTAACGTTATTCCACAATGAGGTACGTAACACATTGTTTTCCTATGTAGGTTAGGTCGACCTCTATACCTTTTATCACACGTCAATAGCGGATTAAAGGGCGGGTGATCTAAATTATGGGCAAATAGGGTAAGTGTACCATTTATTCGCCCACCTAAAAAACGTACCATTTATTGGCCCACCTGCTCACATTTATTTTTCT